>NC_074710.1:15331190-15423690 GCF_024334085.1 Lutzomyia longipalpis
ATTTCGAGGGACTCACTGCTTAAGCTGGGGAAGTCGTGTGTAATTCTTCTTAAGTTTTCCATTTTGCTGTTCCATTCACTCTCGGAAAATTGATGTGATGATCCGTGTTGCTCATTGCTTCCTAGTGTGGGCGATGGCGAATGATGATCCGTGGTGTTCCTCGTTGGAGGTAATTTAATGGTGCTCATGGTGCTTCGTGATGTGTACTGCATTAAGATTGAAGCTGCTTCTTATAGCCAGATGCGTTATGATTGATTTTCCAGATGATTTTCTCGCAATTGTCACAATTCAATCGATGACGGTTTTTTTTTTCCGATTTTTTTTTTTTGGTAATTTGTCGTGTAGTTCTCGATTTTCTTAGATTATTGCATTATTGCGTTTGCGTTATCATATGTAACGATCGATTGGGTCTATTGAAACAATTCTTTCAGTAGCAACATCGGACGCTGCATTCCATTCTGTCGTTCGATTCAACATTATTATCAATTTTTTGATTGGAGTTAACGACTTCTGTATGAAGAATATGTTCCTTATCCATTCAATAATCATTCGTGTAGCCGCTTCGTAGAACATTTTACTTTCTCACTGTTTTTTTTTTTTTTTTTACACCACTGAATTTTATTTGTTTTATTTTATTGGATTTTATTAAGAAATTCGCAAAAGTTTTAAATTTATCGTATTTAGATTTATGATTTTCACTTTGTTTTAAATTAGAAGTTAGATTTCGATTTATGTTGGATTTGATTTTCACTTGTTTTAAATTAGGAGTTGGATTTCGATTTATGTTGGATTTTTTTTTTTTGCTGTGATCCTTTTTGAATTTTATGATGAAATATTCTCTCAGATTTTCCTCCTGGCTGGAGACGCCAAAATTATGTTGTGGGTTTTTGGGGATGATGATGATGAGTTCCCACAACTGGTCCTGTGCGCTGGATGATGGACGCTGGAAGCGGGCCTAGGGTCGAGTCACTAAACACTTGGGTTTTATTTTACACTTCCAACGTTATTTATTTGATAGCTGATTACATGAATTTTACAAGTCCCAACTTGGACTACCTGAACACAAATGAAAATGTCCGATACGGACTTCCCGAATTAACTGATCGACTGGCCAGTGGCCCGAGGCCACGCTCTGACTGATCGAACTGAACTCACTGAACTGAATCGCTAATCTGACTGACTCCAACTGAATGATTGACTGACTCGAACTGAATGACTCCTCGATTGAGGGCGTCAGCCCTTTTTATTAACTTGATCACCCCCTCACCTATCTCCCGTCTCAACACTCTACCTGATAAAATTCCAGGAAAAGGGAGCGTCTCTATTCTCGGGATGACGAAATTCCCAGAAAAAGGGATTTTACCCTTGCGAGAGACGCGAGGTGGCAGCTGCCCATTGGTTATCCTCAACGCATCTACCCCCGCTATCGCGGCGCGATCGCCAAACATTGGATCGCGCTTTCTCTTCCTGTAGCATCATCACGCATGCATGCTGTTACCTTCCCGCGCATCTTGAGCAATTAGGCAAGAAAAACTCTGTCACCTCGCTCTTGGTGATCGTGGGAGTTTACCTTTTTGTGAATTCTCATCTTTCAAATATGACCATATTTGGTCATAACTGTTGGGGTTCATCCGCTGTGGAATTTTACCCCTAATGTTGTATCAAGGTATAGTCTTTTACAAGTGAGAAGATCGAGGGAGGAAGAATGTCGCTAGGGTGACTTTAGAGATAATTTAGGCGCAAGATATTGAATATAATGTATTGAAAATAAGGGGTTGTGTTGGGTCACAACAGGATGTATCCTCCACCATATTGTCGACACTCCGGCTGCACAACTGAATTTTCGCAAAATTCACATAATAATTCACGTGATTTAATCGGGTGCATCGGGCGGTGAGCATAAAATGGCCAAATTGGGCTATATGGTGTTGGAGACACAATTTCACGGTGATGTGTATTCATTTGGAATGCTTTTTGGGTGATGATGAGGGACAAAAGTTGAGGCGTTTTAGCAAATTAAAAAAAAATTGTGGGTTAGTGCAGCATGAGAAGATAAGCAAAAATAAAATAAAAATTCCAATGTTAATTTTGCAGTTCAATTAATTAGTTGGTGTGACCGTAGAGTACAGTCATACCCCGTTTAATATTTATTTGCTATGTAAAACGTATTTTTTGACACTGACAGCTGTCAACTCATTTTGACACTGTCATATGTCAAAAGGAGATTTTATGTCAAATTTTTTTGACATTTTTCTTTTTTTGAATTTTTGATTTGAGCCCGAAAATTAAAGTGAAGTATTCTTAATTCTATTTGTAATAAGATTGACACTGACAGCTATCAATTTTTAGACACGTATCAAATGAGCTTTTCTATGTCAGTTAAAGCTTTAATATGTAAATATTTTAACAATTGCCTACTTATTTTACTTTGAATGATGACAATCCTTTACTCATGCCAAAAATTGACACTGACAGCTGTCATTCTGTCAACTTTTTGACAGCTCTTTGATTTTTTTTTCAAATTTGTTTCTCAAATTTAAATAATAACGGAAGATCCTTTGATTTTTTCCCGTCAGGACGACCATTGCCAAATGTAACGTGGTGGCACGAGAGTACTTTGCTGAAAAGTCATTCGATGGTGCTGTCGGAGAAGCGTGTCAAGAGCATCCTTCAGCTGGAGAAATTGCAGAGGAGTCACCTTCACATGGTGTTAACATGTCAGGCATCCAACAACAACGTCACAACCCCCATAAGCTCATCAGTAACACTCGATTTGAACTGTAAGTCATCATACATACAATTTCTTTCTCCATACTGCCCCCCATTTATCATGCGGACTCATCCATCCCGGTCTGACTGACACGGGAATTATGGATTTGTGTGCCATTGCACCCCTTTGGGGGAGGTGGTGGTCCACACAGCATATCACGCACGACCCGCTATCGTGGAATAAATAATGTTTGGTGGAATATTTTAGCGAATTTAACGAAATTTGTAACATGGTTCAAATTGTGAATGATGCACAACCAACACTACGTATTGAGCGATAGGAATTTAATTGAATTGAGAGAGAGAACAAATATTTAAACACACAACCATACTTGCAAACATTAATGATCCTCGGATGGAAATGTGTATTTGAATTTCAGTAGAATTTCTATTTTCATTCAATGCATTTCCTAATAATGCTTCAACCAATATTTAGGTATTTATGTATGATTTGAATTTAAACGGAATTTGAACCATTTTAACATTTTTTCTCAAATTATTTTGATTGAATTTTTCAAAAGAAGTATTGGATCGTTCAGTTTGAAAAAAAAGGAAATATTTTCCATGGAATTGAGACATTTTAATGATTTTTTTTTTTAAATTCATTCAATCCAATAAAAATTCTCGCTTAAGCTTCAACAGTTTCCACCCATATAGAAGATCTATCCTTTAATAAAATCTCACATTACAGTACCTATACCTATGAAAGACTGGGCCCTCACTCTTGCTCCTCACATATAGCATAATGCATTTGCAATCCGGTGTAGTAGCTCCTATTCAGTGCAATATTCATGACATGGTGGAAAGCCTCCCCACGTCCAATTTCAACGTGCACAGAAGAAGAAAATTCCTGAAGCTTCCACAGGAATTGCAGGCGGGAGAGGGTGAGAGACTGAGATGGAGCTCAATCTATATAGGGAGTCCGGGTTGTGTGATTCTTTTGCAAATTAGCCCCTGAATAATGTAACAAGGGCTTTAACCATAGATGGGTGTGTGTCTGGCTGCTGGAGTTCCCAAAATGAGTGTCTGTACTTCCTCTTTTATTCTCTCTGCCTGTGTGTCTTTTGAAGCGCTCAACCATGAAAAATCAATGGGGAAAGGTATACCTCCTCCACCCATCCCCCCAAGCCTGCTCTTTTGTACAATGAAAGGTGAGAAGAGGAAATTTTGTACCCAGGAAAAACGACACGACCTCTCCAGAGTCCTATTTGGGGGCAATGTGTGTGTGTGGAGTTAATCCGGGTGATCTTTCCACTTGGATTAGTTTATTGTAATCAATGAATATATAGAGAATATGCAAATGCGCGTGAATAGCGGAGGCGCATTACTTTCAATAGATTAACCGTGCATTTGCGTGGGCCAACAAAATCCTCCATATCAAAAATGCTACCTACCTATATTATGTACATATATATTTATGTAGGTAGTATAGTAATGTAATGTAGGGGAAGTTGGGACAAGGTACCATAGAGCGAAACCCCGCGCACACGTTGACGCTGAGGCAAGTGAATTTATTTGAAAATTATGTTAGCAATTCCCGCATAATCAGAATTCGCAAATTTGCATACACACCACTGTGTTACAAGACTTATGAGTATACTCGGGATAACTTGGTTGCTGTGGGGGGGTGTGGGTGGAATGTTGAGTCCCTCTTGAGAAGCAGAGCAGCAGATCAAATGGGAAGGGGGCGGTGAGGAAGAGGAAGACAAGGTACAAGGGAGGTAGAAGTCAGAGATGGAAAAATCAATAAACTCTCACCAGCATCGAAGAGAATACACACCCTGTGGTTTTCCCACCCACACCTCCCTCCCCCCACACACCCCCTTGAAGCCATCCTTGGCAATGAGGCTCCCAGATTTCTTCTTCTTCACCACTCTACACATAGACAGAGAGAGAGAGAGAGCTTTGGCATGAGCTTTCACATCATTGTGTAACGATGGAATTCCACCCCCATCGGCAGCTCGTGTGCTGCGCATTTCTCACCACCAGACAGCGAGATGAATGAATCGCGGTGGCTTCATGCCCGTCTATCAAAACCCAAATGAGAAGTCAGGCGCCATGTATATAGGAGTGGTGGTGGTGTGGTAAAAGGATGAGCTTCAAATGGAAGGAAATGTTATTAAAATTAGGTGCAGACAGAGTCATCCCCTATTCAACGTTACAACATGAACAGAGATTTTTTTTTCCAATAGATGAAGCATATTTTACTAACTCTAACATACATAGAATAGTCTGCTTTATATAAAGAAAAACTCACGTTGAGGAAGAATTTTAACCCTTTTGCGTTTTTTGGGTCATACGCTGACCCACGCGTGAAACATTTTATTTTTTCAGTTATTTATAAATTTAATTGTTTTTTCAAGTTAAAAATGCATCAAATTCACGCAAAAGAGGCCAAAGAAGACATTCTAACTGAGAAAAGACCTCTAAGAGCACGCATAGAATAAAATAAAAGAGCGCATGTTTCAATGTTTTTATGTTTCACGTTGGACGCGAAAGGGTTAAGAAGGGTTTTGAGTCATTTTTTTGCATTTTTTACAAAAAAAATTTTACAAAATAAAATTTCAATTTTCTAAACAACAAATTTAAACGGTTTACATGTAAAACGGAAAACCATGAGTTTGAGTTCCCAAATATGTCGTCCCTATTTCCATCAAAAATCCTCTTTTCATCATTTTATATACTTCCGCCGCAACACCGCCCATCCGTTCACATGCCTCATTTCTCCGCAACCTAATGTCCGGTCCAAAACTTGCCCAAAACTGAGAACCGATTTTGTCGATGAATTGATCGGAAGTTTTTGGTGGGATTTTTCCTCGCGTGGATGCTCCTAAGCGGAATGCATGGGATTTGTTGCGGAGATGCCTCCGGCCTCTGTTGGCCCAATTCTGTGTTTGCTGTCGTGGTCCCGGTGGGAAAACAACCACCACGACTACCTTTCCATCCCCCTTCCTTCCTCCCTTCCAATTGAATCTCCTTTTTGCTGCTGCTCTTGTACTCCAATGTGTACACACACACACTCCATCATCATGGGCTCCATTGTTGCCTCGTTGTGCAATGTCAATTTTTGCCCACATGCACCAACCACCCCCTCCCTTTCGATCATATTTTTTATGCTCAACCAACCCGAGAATTTCCACTCAATACTTTTCACAATTGATGCAGCGCGTTGTGTTTCCCGTGAGAGTACCAACACCCACGCATCCCTTTCGATCACCCCCAGTGAACCTCATAGTTTTCCCGGTTGAAAGGGTTGTGGGTTGAGAGTAGAGAGGCAGGGGGAGGGGGTGAATGAGGTACCCTATATTGGATAGAAATACAAAATATGATAGATGGGATAGAAATCGAATGTAAAGCAATTCTGCGTTTATTTTTTCATTCTCTATTCTATGGTCTCTTTTAATTCTTTTTTTCTAAAATCTTTTGACCTGAAAATTTTATTTGATTCAGAAGAGTTTAAAAAAAACTCTCATAGGAATATTTTATAAATTATTTTAGTCTGAAAATGAATAAATTCAATTTTTCGATCTATGAAAAACTTTTGAAGGAATGAGACACAAAAAATCTTAATTTATATTTAAATTCTTTTTATTTTAAGGTGTTAAAGGCTAGGAATTCGCTCTTTATCAGACAAAGAATAAAAATAATAATAAAGTTTATTCATGCCAAAAAGAATACAAGAAAGGTGGGCAAATGTTAAAAAAAAATATCAACAAACAGACACTTTTTCTTTGTTTAAAAATCAATTTCTTGTGGAGAAGTTTTGCTGATTTTAATTAATTATTGTTGAAGCTGTAAAGAATAGACCACACGGTCTCCATCCGCTAAATTTTCAAGCTACAGCCATTACAAGGGGTGTTTATCTGACGAATATTTTGCTTATTATTGCGAATCATTCGAATATTTAGGAAGTTTAGGAAAGTCTGCATCTTAAACTTCCCGAATAACACGAAACCGAAAAATAATCAAAAAAAAACTTAGCCCTTTTCACCTTTAATTTTAATCCTCTTTAGACTTAATTTTAGTCCTTTTTAGGATCTAATTTTAGTATTCTTTAGACTTTAATTTAAGTCCTTCTTAGGCTTTAATTTTAATCCTGTGTAGGCTTTGTTTTTGGTCCTTCTTGGGCTTTAATTTTAAACCTTTTTAGGCTTTAAGTTTAGTCCGTTTTAGGCTTTAATTTTAGTCCTTTTTCGGCTTTAATTTTAATCCTTTGTAGGTTTTGTTTTTGATCCTTCTTGGGCTTTAATTTTAAACCTTTTTAGGCTTTAATTTAAGTCTGTTTTAGGCTTTAATTTTAGTCTTTTTTACATGAGACATCGACATGAGCGTAACATCTGATATGATTATTGGGTTTATTTCTTCTTTGAAATTAAATCACTTTAAAAATGCGCAGAAACGATCAATGGAATAATTTTGTTTCTACTGCTGTCAATAAATTTAAAGGGAAGGAGGGAAAATTAAAAAACAATATAATAAAAAACAATTTAGTTACGTTCTGAAAATTTTATTAACCAAATGCTCCCCTCCCTGCTGTACACATTCTTCAGCCCTCAAAAACACGCCACGGGCCACACGGTTCAACACTTCTGGGCCGAAAAAGTTCCCTGCTATCTCTATGCAGGTCTTCAACTCGGGGTGTTTCGGGGCTTGTGGCGGTAGGTTATCCCCTTCGTCGCTCCCCAGAAAACAAATCCAAAGAATTGAAGTCTGGTGACCTTGGTGGCCACGGCAAGTCACCATTCTTCGAGATGATTCTCCCTGGGAAGTGCTCACGCAGCAGTTGCATCGTTGGTGCTGCAGTGTGGCAGAGCACGCCATCCTGCAGGAAATAAACGCTCTCCAAAATTCCCAATTCCCGCAATTAAGGAATCAAAAAATTGGAGAGCATTTCTCTGTAGGCCGCACCATTCACTGTTATGGCGTTCCCATCCTCATCTTGAAAGAAGTATGGTCCAATAACCTGGAAAAAAAGAGACAAAATTAAGATATTGTAAAAAAAATTTTTAAAGAAAAAATTTAATAAAAAATCCTACCCTTTCTGCCATTACGCCATATCAGACGGTCACCTTTGGCGAATGAAGAGGATGTTCCTGGATGACTCTGGGATTTTCCCTGGCCCAATACTTGGTGTTTTGGTGAATGACGGCACCATTCAAATAAAAATGGGCCTCGTCTGTCATCAGAATATTTTTGTAAAAGTCCTCCATCTCCTCCTACATCTCCAGCAGGCTCATTGAGAACTGCATCCTCCTTGCGTAGTCTCCCGGACGCAACTCCTGGACATCCTGGGGTTTGTAGGGGTGCATCCCCAGGTCCTTGTGGAGGATGCGTTGAAGGGACCTACGACTCACCCCTAGCTCCGCCGATCTCCTCCTTGTGGATGTGGTGCAGTCCTCATACACGCTCTCATGTACACGTTGAATATTTTCTTAGGTCCTTTCAGATGGGGTCCTAACCGTTGGTTCATTAATCAGTGTGCCCCTCGTCAAAAGAGACTGCTCCCATCTCCTTATGGTGTTCCCGTGGGGTGGCCGCCTTCCGGGAAAGTCGCGCTGAAAGGCCCGTAGTGTAAAGTGAAGTTTATAATGTTCCCGCGAGTCACTTTTGAGATACGCAAATAAAGATTAGAAGCTTGAAGTAAAACCCTCCGTTGTTTATGCCCGTTCCACGTAGTGTCTCCACAATAGACTTATTGTTGCTAAAATAAAGTGCAACAATTTCTCCTCTTTCGCTTGGAACATTAAGAGGATGACTGCACCACATCCACAAGAAGATCGGCGGATCTTGAACCCCTATAAACCCAAGGATGTCCAGGAGTTGCGTCCGAGGGTCTGTACGAAGAGCATGGAATTTTCAATGGCCCTAGAGATGTAGGAGGAGATGGAGGAAAAACAAAATGCTACCATGATAAATGCGCCACCCTGTATATAGTCCTTTAAGAATCTATGTATTCATGGGCATGAATCTTGCATAAATAATAAATAATAATAAAATAATAATTGAATACTCTGTCTCTTTAAGGCTGAACTTCAGGCATGAATTTAGTACGTTTCGAATTAAAACTACTTTTCTGCTTGAAATTACATATTTTTAGCTTTCTGCTCCTCAATCTAAACCATTTTGAGTCTAAAAACCAATATTTTGATTTCCGTGGCAAATCATCTGAATATTAACGAATATTCCGAATATTTCTGAATATCCGAATCATTTCATACAGAGCCACACTTGAACCACCATTATCGTATGCGGCTGGAGGCTCTGACAAATCAATGATAACTCTGCTTGAATTTCTCAATCATTTCAAGAGAATTATTAATTTTTTCTTCTTCTTTTGAATTAAATTTCTTTTTATTTTAAAACAATTTAATGAACATTTAGGGTTAAATATTCTGTAGCTACAACAAAAGACATTTTTTTCCATTCCCAATCTCTGTCCACAATCATCATTTCACACAACGCACTGATGCGGGAGAGTCCTTTTTTTCGGTGAAATTTATAGGGTTTTAGATCGCCTGGTGTAAGACATTTCTGTGATCAGTGTCAAGGGCACAAAAATAAAACCATTTCCTCCCTTCATATATGTGGGAAGAGTGCGGAAACCACCATAAGAATGGTTTGCCACAGGCTTGACGGTGAGAAAATATATGGCGTGTGTGTGAAGGAGGAAAACCCTCTCATGACAATCTCGAAAGAACATCCCATTTGCGCCTATATGACAATCGGTGGGACGGGGGGTTGTGGGTGAAGCTGTGGGGGTGGAATAAAATAGAGAGGATTCCTAGAGAGACGCGGCAGTGAATCTAATTTTAAAGAAGATACATCAGGCGGTGGTGGCTTCAAGAGCTCCAAGGGCGGGTGAAGAAGCGAGAAAAATGAGGGAGTGAAATGTCACCGAAAGTACATCCATATATTTGTATTAGACGTGTGGGCGGGGGTGGGGAGATGGAAGAACGCCCGGCGGAACCAATTTTTCTGTGGCAATTTTCCGTAATTTGAGATATTTCATTTCCCACCCAAACCACCCTCTCAAAAAAAAAAGTTAATCCAAGCAATACACACGGGTATTGGAATTGCATGGCGGGAAGGTCTCTTCTGCTCTTTGGGGGTAGAAAGTTTGCGGTTGGATTTTTCGGTGGCCCTGAGGGGATGGACGGGGGTTGTGAGACATCTATCGCAATTCCATCGTTCAATTTTTTTCCTTCCTAACAAAATCACATGTAATCAAAAATTAATTTATTCAAGAGGTGTAGTGCACAAGGAGGGATGTTCTTCAACTTGACACGATCGCCGAAATGTTTCTTTTTGAATTTCTCCCCAAAGGGACCACCCCCGCATACCACAATATGAGTTTTTTGTACATAGAGAGCAACATTCAGTGAATAATTCATCTCTCTGGATTAAATGAAATGTAGCTTAATCGTCAGATTGAATTTTTCACATGAATGCTTAAGTGTTAGAGCGAGAGAGAGAAAGCTCAAAACCACAAAAGTGAATATCTAGAGAAAATATTGTACACACAACATAGACACATAAGTGATGGAAGCAAGAAGAAGAGCATGCAGTGTTGTAGCCAGGGGATAAACAGGCTGAGTATTTGGGCGTCTAAATATCTTCTTTATTATTTCTTTTCAAATTATTCTTTGGACGTTTGAATAAATTATTTCCAGCCTAAAAATTTCATTCATAGTTTAAAAAATTGGTTTTTTGAACGTTTTTAATAAACGTTAAGCTGTAGAAGTGTTAAACGTTAAAAATAAAGTAGCATACGTTAAGAGATAAACGTCTTACGTTAGAAAATTACAGTAAAAAAATGACAAGAAGGGTCAAAAGTAATCAAACTCTACAAATGTAAGAAATTGACAATGAAACGTCAAAACAATAAAAATCAATTAAAAACATTAAAAAGGAAATGTCAAATATACTAACTTGAAAAGGATCGCCCAATAGTTAAAATAGAAGTCCCGAAAATCTAGAAAATGTATGTCAAAAAGGTAAAAAATAATTGTTTGACAGAAAGCTAAGTTATACGTTAAAAAATAACAATCAAACATAAGGAAAGAAAATTTAATGGTAGAAAAAGCAACACCAAACTCTGGAAATAATTTAAAATGTTTTAAATGAAATGTCAAACGTTTCAAATAGAAGTGACAAACGCTAAAAACGTAAAGTATTATAGAAGAAACGTCAAATGTTAGATTTACACAAAAAATGTCAAAAACTTAAAATTCAAATGCAATATCCGTTAAAACAGGTTCGTACTTTAAATCTTTAGAAACCTCAACTCTTTATAATTTTTTGCTTGATTCCTAAAATAACCCCCTTGAAAAGATTTTTCTATCTACGTTATACAGGGTGGCCAGGAAATTAGGGCATGATTTTTTTTTTTTTTTTATTTTTTTAAAAATGAAAGAAATAAAGCATTAAACGTTAGAATTACTTAAGAAAATTGTCAAAAGCTTTTGATTCAAATGTAACAACCGTTAATAAGTTTTAGTATTCTCAATTTTCATAAAACTTAACTTCATAACCATTTTCCTTAATTCATTTTAACGTCTTTTAAATTAACAAAAAAAATGATTTTTTTTTAAATAACCCCCTTGAAAAGATTTTCCTAACTACGCCCCTGTGAACGTGAGGGCCTCCCTCGAAAAAGATAACAGCAGCTATGATGGGTAAAAATTGCATTTCACAAAATATTTCAAAATGGTGATTTTGCGGAAGGATGAAAAATTGTTTTCAATTGAATATCTCCGCCATTGCGGCAAGGAGAAAAATTTCCCGCCGGATTTTCCTATATGGATCATTTTTTTCATTTTGGTAAGAGTTTTTATGGAGTAGGGAGGCAGCGTGTGGGTGGTGTGGATTGATGGATTTGGCAGGCGCCACAGAAAAGACGATTTTGCAAAAGAATATAGAACAGAGTACTACAAAAAGGAGAAAAACCATTTGCTTGAACAAAAAATATCTTTTAGCTACCTATAAAAATGATTAAAATATTAACCAAAAAATAAGAAATTAAGATAAAATTATCAGAATTTATTACTGTTTTAGTTTTATTTGTTGAATTTAATGAATTTCTAATTATTAAGTTTGTTAATTTTTTTTAATATTCAAGAGATATCCTTTTCAATTTTACTTTTTAGAATTTTTTTTTAAACAGAATTTAGGGCACTTTTCTTTGTATTTTTTGGGGAAGAATGGGAAAGTACTTGGTGAGGTTGTGATGGGTGAAGGCGATGGTCTCAATGGAGATTTGATGATGCCCCAAAAGGCGGAACATTTATCGGAATATTTTTGCGATCAATCTCCATTTATTCCATATGGTGACAATATTGGTTGGGTGCCCTGCAGCTCTTTCGATGTTGCTGCTGCTGCTGCCCTATTCCGATAAACTCCGCATACGATGGAGTCTCAAGCCCTGAGTGTGTAAAGAGAATGGGGAAAGTGAATGCAAATTGAATTGAAAGTTTTGTGTGGGTGGTGAATGAAAGATGTTGTTCTGAGAAAAACTTTTCACGTGGATGGAAAAAAGTAAGAAGCCCAGCAAAGAGAAACTGAGAGAAGGTTTTTTTTTTAATATATTATTCCTTGTGAGTTGGGGGTGTAATGTTGAGTAGAAACTTTAACGTATACGGTTTGATTTATCCTAATTGCCGAACAATGATAATGCGAGGGTACATAATGATCTTGATTCTGAAGTTATTCTTGATTTTTTCCCAACGTACATAGCTCTTGAATAAATGGAGTATTTAATATTTTTCCAATAGAAACTCTTTGAGTTAATATCATTCTGAATAATAATTGTAATAAAATCACGATATTTGGGTCAATTTCAAATACATTTTTCATCCATTTTGAATAATAATGTACGCATATTAATTTAATTTCAATATAAAATGCAATTTACCCCTTTATAGAGTAATCCCGAATTTTTAAATTTGATTTATTTTTAATAAACTTCAATACATAGTATAATGTGGAGGTTTTATTTATAAAATTTATTAACAACAACCCCCTCCATTGCCCTTCATTGAATCCTCCACCTCTTTTTGCGGGCAATCCCTCCAATTTACCTTAATAACAAAAATGTCTCCATTTTCGTATGTCTTGTCAGAAGAGAACCCAAAAAATGAAATTTATGGATGTTTAGCTTGAAACACCTTAACCGTCTTCTTCTTCATCCTCTCATTTCAGTACGACCACTGCGGGTGAAGTTGCTAGGTGAGAATCGTCCATTATCAGCGGATAGCACGTACGAGCTGTGGTGCGAAGTGGCAGGAGCAAAGCCAGCACCCACGATAACATGGTGGAAAGGGAGTATGCCGATGAGGAATACCAGAGAATTAGTAATTATTAATTTCATATTATAAGGGCTTATACACAAAGAGAGGACTCTCTCTCTCTGTCTCTCACTAAACACAAACACCCCCAACAAACCACCCACCCTCCTCCATACATGCTTATGCTTACATTACATATATCCCAATCTCTTCTATTGTTATTGCTTAGCACTATTGTTGTGTAATACTCACAATGCTTTGATCGCAAATAAGGGGTGGCAAAGTGGGGAATTTTGAGGGACAAATAAACCTCTTTAAGAAAATTCTTCGTAAAATTAATTGCAAATGATTTATTTATTAATTTTCGTTATAAATTTGCATTAAATTGAAGTCATTTTTTTTTTAATCTAAACTTCTAAAGTTTTTCAACGCCAAGGTATTTTCATAGACACTTGAACGTTACAAATTAAACTAATTTGAAGATCTTTTAATTAATTTGATTGAAAACAATATTTTTGCACCTGTTAACCCCTTTGATGTATCATATTTTAGGAGAAATATCTTCTGCGTAGAACTCTTTGAGTAGGGGAAGAAGTGAAAATGGTAGCTAAAGCATATCTCCGTTCTACCCCTTCCCAATATTATATGTGTGTGAAGTGGTTGTTCGTTCTGCTTTTATTAAGCTCCGTCATCATTGGTTGTTAGAGAAGAGCAAGACCCCATTGTACACTTCTCGAAAATTTGTAGTGTTCATTACATTCTCTCTTCCCCCCATAGAATGGAGAAAATAACTATATACAGAGGAGGAACAAATGTTGCAAAAGCGAACTATGTACATTCCCGCATTGGAGTTTTTCTGCACACAAAATCCCCGTGACACATTGGGTGGTAATAACCAGGAACTTCTCGACCAAACTCAGAGCTTGTCTCTCTTTACTTTCACTCCTAATTTTTGCACCAATTTTTCCCCATCGTTAAATAAACTTGTACCATATTTTCCTTCTTGGATTTTCTTCTTTTTTTCATTTTCTGATCTCTCATAGAATATTTAATGAAAGTGGTGAAAGTTTTCCTTAATTGTTTTGTGCTCTTTGGTTGGGTAGAGAAAAGAATGTTTGGGTTCAAATAATTGTTAATAAGGTCGCTGAAAAGTTATAAGAAAAGTAGTTCTAAGTATAATTCCAAAATAGTTTTCATAATATTCGTTGTAAAAAGCCTTTGAAATGTCTTTGAAAAGTACAAAGAAGAAGCTCCGAATGCGGCTAATCTCATTGACTTATTTATCATTTTCTTGAGTGTTTTTATTTTCTTCTATCAAACTCTCAATGAAGATTCCCTTGTTTGTTGTTAATCTTTGACTGAAGAACGACAAAATGAATAATCTCCTTTCACCAAAAACCACCCCCTCTTATATTTAATCTCCAATGCAGCATGCAAAAAAATGCAAAAGAAGCAGAAAATAGTCAAAAATAAACACTTCTTGTGGTAGAATATGTATTTTGAATTGATTGCCAATTTTTTTTTCTCACAAATCTGAATGGGGTTAAGGGAAATGTTGTGCCAATTCCTCCATCACGAAGAAAGAGAAAGAGAGTAAAAATCTTTGGCAGAATCTCAACACGTCTCGCGGATTTTCTCTCTCACTCTGTGTGTGTGTGAAAATGATGTAAAAATTGGTGCACATAGCACCCCACCCCCGTCCCATCCCCTTCGTAATATGGGCAAAAAGCCACCAGAGAGTGAGCTTGATTTAGTGATGCTGCGGTGCATTGTGGAGAAAATCGATTCGTCGCTGCGATGCAACAACAACGGATTATGTTTGGCTCAGAGAAACGGAGATTCATTTCCGCAGCCGAGCCGGAGATTTTCCGCCTGATCGACACTCTATCCTCCTCGTGCAACCACCCCCCACAATCTCTCACCCTCCTTCCCCTTTTTTTGGGATGACAGAATGAGATTATTTGCCATTCACACCAACCTCATCGACCAAGAGGAGATTTTCTTCTTTTCCTTCTATTTTTATTGCGGAGAAATCCCCGTCGTCACACATTCTTCCACCTGATTCGGTGGCAGAGTTTGTTGAATTCCTCCCACTTGATCCTTGCAAGTCCATCTAACACACTACTATAGTACATACATAGTGGTATAAAGGGTTGTGGGGGGGTGGGATGTAAAATATGCACATTGCATGAAGTTTTCATCTACTTCCACCACTTCGCATCTCCTCAGTAAAGGAAGTCTTTAAGACAATATGTGAGGAATTTGCACGTTGAATTTCCAAGCTACGAGAAACATTGATTTTTCTTTGACTTCTCCCCGCATGGAGGTATTCCTTCATTCAAGAAAAGGGAGACTTTCTTTACATGGCGAAACTCTCGCAATTTAGCTTTTGATTTTGATCCTCTTTGTCTCTCTTTCGCATTTTGTTAAAGTTCTCGTTGCAAATTTATATGAAAATTCCTTTTTTAATTTCTATATGCATCGCATGTCACAATAATAAGCTTTGAATTTTCTCTCCATTTTTTTTTGGGTTGCTCATGGAGAATGTTTTACATTTTTTTTTAAATATCAATTTATCTTTTAATACCGAACGTCTGGGAATTTTTATTAAAAAATCTTTATTTCGGAAAATAGAATATGAAGCAATTGCATGCTTCATGCATAAAAAAATCATCCCCGAAAACATCAACAAGTCCCATTTTCCTTTTGCGTCGCGCACAAATAACAATCTCATTGCACATGAGGTTGCACATTGATGGACAATGTTGGCGGAGGAATTTGTAACACATCTTTCAGCACAAACAATCCCCACAATTTAATCCAGAATTCGCAGAGTAAATGGTGGGATTCCCGCCCGTATAAGCTTTGTGTGCAGCCAGTATCGTGTGTGGCCCCCAATACTTCCACCCCCCTCGCGTTAGCATTAATTTCGTGTTAAATGTACACAAATCTCGTGGACTGTTATTTCTTCTCCAACCATCCATGAATACATTTTGTGAATCTTCCCCATTCACACCCTTGCGCCAAAGGGATGGATGTTGAATCCACGTTGAATGCAAAATCTCCTCTCAGTGTACCCCCCGAAAACTGTCAGTGTCGCCTCTCTCGGGCGGGGTATCATCGTTAATTCAGGCTCTCATTGCACTTTCTATTATCGGTGCAATATGAGAGAGGGAGTACTTTGTGCAAATTTGCTGGAGTAAAAGCAAACCTCCCTGCCGCACACCGCTGTTGAAGGGTTTCAGTTTGAAGAGATTAACGCCTCATACGGCCAACCCTTTCCCCCAGATTGCAAGCATTGTGTTTCAACACAAAATGCAACGAACTACCCCCTCAACTGTTGATGTAGGACAGTTTCCGATACACTGTACCAGAGTGGGACCTCATCGTAAATAGAATTACGTCACTGAATGATGAGCTCGAAGCGGATATTGGGGGTGGTTGATTCAGACAGTTGGGGGTGGTTTATGGGAAAGTTCTTCTTGCACACAGAAGACCATCTTTCCTCCAAGGAAGGTGCATGGAGCCCAAGTAACGATGATCTCTATCGAAGCTTAATTATTTCTAATCAGATTAAGCTTTCACAATGGCATAATATTAAATTTGGCAGAGTATAATGCAATTTATTTGTATGCCTTAATCGGTGGTGTGTGCACGAAGAACGTCCAATGCGAGGGGAAAGGTAAATGGATGGATGGAAAATTGAATTAATGCAATGATTTGCAGAGTAATTCGTATAACGATACAACCCTTGTAATGATTTTCACACGCTCCTTTCGTCGTTATTTTAATTTTCTCAAAGATAAAATTGGATAAAACGCAACAGATAATTATTAGAATTTTTTTAGGAACTTTTTAAATTAATTTTGAGTTGTTTAGAGTAAATTTTGATAAGAGAAAATTGGGTCCCGTCATTCTGTTTTTGCTCAGAAAATTCGGCTTTTGGTTAGAGGAATATTCCATTTTGATCAGGAGAATGTTCCAATTCGAAGAGGAATGTTCCATTTTGTCAGAAAAATCTGCCATTTTGATCAGGAAAATATGACATTCGATCAGAAAAATAAGCTATAAATCAGGATAATTTTTCATAACCAAAGCCTTATTCTCCTGATTTATTGCTTGTTTTTTTTTATGACCAAAAAGCATTATTCTCCTGATCATGAACCAATTTCACTGTCTAATCGTTAATTATCCTGATTTATAGCTTATTATTCTGATCGAATGTCATATTTTCCTGATCAAAATGGCAGATTTTTCTGACAAAATGAATATTCTTCTGATCAAAAGCAGAATTTTCTGATCAAAAGATTTGATCCGAGAAAAATAGATAAATTAACTTACAAATTTTCTTTAAAAAATGCATTAAATTAAAAATTTTTGCAAACCTCTTACAAAACATTTTCTCTCTAGAATATACTAATTCTTAGAAGAAATCCTTAATTTTATTGGCATTAAATAATTAAAATAATTTCCAAGGAATATTTCTGGGCATTTTTTCGTGTTTAATTCCATCAAAAACTTGCTCAAACTCTTCATATTAAAGCTTAAATATTTTCCCTTTGCAGGCAAGTCCCGATGGCAATATAACAACGTCCATCCTCAGCTTTACACCCACCATTGATGATCGCGGGAAGTTTCTCTCCTGTCGTGCTGAGCAACCACTTATTCTGGAATCTGGCATTGAACATGGATGGAAATTGGACATCTACCGTAAGTAAACAAACTCTGTGCGAGATTTTTCTCCTTCTTCCCGCCCCCCAACACTTCTTTGCCGCACATTTTCACGACGAGAAGAGCACGTTTTGCTTTGATGGGTGTTTTGAAATACGCGGAAAAACCTTCAATTGTCATGCCATGGTTTGAATTTTAAAAGAAACCAACAAAGAACATTCATGTTGAAGAAAATTAAGCAATGAAAATTTACCAAAGAAGAATTCAAATTACAAAGAAGAAAATTCCCTGAGAGAGAAAAATTGAAATTCGAATAAAATTTCATTTCTTTCAAATTGAATTTAATTTAGGAGAAAAATGCAAAGTAAAGAGAATTCCCGCCGTTTTTGGGGATTCCATCTCTAATCGTTCGAGATTATCCACTGGGCACAGTGCTTAAGCCCAGTGTGCTAAATCCTCCATGGATTGTGTGGATGGAAAATCCCCCCCGGGGCGGGGGGATGGGAGTGGGGAAAAGCTCTTTCCATCGTCTAAATTGGAAATTAATTCACGATTATGTATAATCACACACACACCCTGCCTTAGCTGGGAAATGAACTCACCATCATTCTTTTCTAAGGGCTGCGTTGTGGATTTTATGCGGAGGAGTTGGGGCTAAATGAGGGGGTGTCTTCGCAACATTAATACACTCAAAAAGAGGAGCTAAACCAACCGGATGTGTATCAATATTTCAACGACATACCGCGCGCGTAATGCTGAATGTTTTGTGCGGAAGTTTTTCCTTCTTTTCGTTCCTTTCGCTGCAAAATGAGCTTTTGCCGGTTTTTCTTAGCTCATGCAGAAAAAAAGCAAACACTCCCCACCCCCTCAACTCATTCCTTATTTTCCAAGGAACCAATATACAAAATTGCTCAAGTCCTTTCTCGTTAATGTACACAACTTGTGAAGGGAAGGGGGGGGGGGGGGGGGGGGGGGGGGGGGAAAGGAGCAGAAAGGGGAGAGAATTTTTGGGTGTTACGGAGAATTAGGTGTAGGAGGAGGAGCTAAAATATATAAATGTGGAAATGGAATTACAATTTGTTGTGGGAATGAAATTGTGGAAGCATTTTCTTAAATTTCCACGTCACTGATTTTTTATTAGAAGGTGGATTGTATTAGAACCTTTTTCTCTGAAACATATTTTATTGTTGTGAAGAATAGTAAAGGGACGTAGAGGGTAGATGAGACATCAGATTAAAAAAAATTAGATAAGAAAGCAGGAAGAAATGGGTTATTTTTTTTTTAAATCATTTTCAAAAATTTCATTTCAATGGAATAAATAATTTTATTCTGTAAGCAAAATTATTTATTCTGTATATACATTCTTTTAAGAAGAAAATCTATCAGGAAAACATTTAATTAATTTATACTGTGAAATGAGTTACAGTAAATTGATAAATAATTTTATTCTGCAAGCAAAATTATTTATTCTGTAATAATAAATTTATTTTGCCAGCAAATAATTATTTTTACAAGAAAAATTGTAATTTACTGAAAACAGAATTTTGTTTTAAAAAATTCCGTTCATTCTATAAGAAAATAATTCTGTCAGCTAGTCGTTTTTTTTTCTGTTAATAAATCTATTAATAATCGAGAGGAATTATTCTGTTTGCAAATATGAATATTCTGTAAGTACATAAACATAATAGAAATATTTATATACAGTAAAACAGTTTTTTATTTAATTCATACTGATCAGAAATCTAATTACGTTTATTTGCTGACAGAATACTTGTCCACTCATTCTGCTTCTCTCAAAATATTAATCCATTGCTGACAGAATATGAATTAATTGCTTACAGAATATTTCTTAACTGCTGACAGAATAATTAGAAAAATAATCATTTATTCTTTCCTTAAGAGTCTCTGAAAAGAATAAACAAATTCTTTGAGAATCTTCTTCTGAATATCCTTTTTACTTTTTTAATATTTTTCATGATTTTTCCATGATTAACTATCAAATAAAAAATCTCATTATAAATAGAAATTTTTCCACGTATGCAGGTATTTCTCCACCCAAAATAAATATTTCCCATCATATCAAATTATTCCAAAAGCAAAATCACCAATGTGGTGTAATAAAGTAATGTTAATATTTTTCTTTTTAAATAAATAAATTGTTATTATTCTCTCTCTCTGTGACTTGTATGTTAAAATAACATGAAATTACATGACTATTGCACCCCCTTTTTTCTCCCCATCATCCACAAGAATAGGGTTTGAGGAGGGATGGCGAAGAGCTCTCTGCATGAGGATGTCATGTTTATATGCAAAAGAATTGGCTCTATGTGACCCAATTTGCAATACATACCCAAGCCACGTTGACTACTCTACAGAATTTTTGATGCTCAAAAAAATGCGCACGAACAATGAGAAAAAATGTGGAAACATATTTAAAAAACAAAGAAACAAAAATTGTATTTGTAGCGCAATAATAAAAGAGATTGCTCAATGAGAATATTCAGTGAAATTTGCTGTTTTCTTCACCATATCTCTGGCGTTTTTTCCTCCTCCTCCTCCTCCTGAAGCATTTATTATCTCAGCAAAACGTGCTTCTTCCACTTTATTGTTACTATCTTCTTTCGCATTTAAAAATATATATCAATGGATAGAGGGAGTACAAAAGGGCGTGCAGAAAAAATTGGGAGGTGGTGTGGGTGGTTAGAGGGTAGTAGTTGTGATGGAATTTGATGGTAGGGGGATGAAGGAACTCAAGTGGCTTCCTCGCTAGTTCTTTTCCCTCCAATAAAACATGAAATAAAATGGGTTGGGGAGGTGAACGACGATGGAACTAAAATATAAATGTGTTGCTTGTGACGATAAATTTGTATTTAAGTGTGATTTACATTCTTTTGTATTGTAATAAGGAAAACGAAGAGAGGGAGAGAGAACTATCTCGCGTATTGTTATTTAAAGAAAAATCACCCCTCATACAAAGCTTCAGTCGTTCAGCTTTCCACCCACATTGAACTTTATTTTTTTCTTCAACAAGGAGGGAAAATGTGGCGGCATGAAGTGACTCCATAATTCCCCCGTGAGATAGACAGAACACTATATATGTACTGTACATAATATAACCTACTATATGTATAATTTCCGAACTAAAGCTTTATAATTGTATTTTGGAAAATCCAACAGATATTCCCGTTGTGTCGTTGGAATTTGGGACAAACTTGAATACATCGTCAATTCGCGAGGGAGCTGACGTGTACTTTGAGTGCAACATTAAATCCAACCCATGGGTATATCGTGTCAGCTGGAGACATAACGTAAGTCAACCCCTCTCACATTTATCTTCTTCCTCCTTCAGACAAAACATATTTTCCACCCACATTGAAATTTATATTTATTTTTTAGTTTTGGTTTGAATTTTAAAACAGAAAATTTATAAGAAAAACTCCCTCAATTTTAACTTTAAAAATACCTATCAAATACCTGCCAACCGGGTAATTATCACACGCAACGACAACGTAGTGGCGTAATAAAATATGAGTACATCAGTTAAATTTTCAATGGTAAAAGGGAAAAGAAGAGACAGAAATTCATTCAAAATCTCAATTTTCCTCCCAAGAATTTATTTTAAAAAAAAATAAATTTAAGCTTCCAAGACTTTTCTTTGCTATGTAGTGTATACTCCAGCACCAAAATGAGATTATTACTTTCCGCTTAAATCCAATATGTATGCTTTTTAGTGAGGAGAGAGAATATAAACGTAAGTTTGGATAAACACATACCCCATAAGTTCCTCCTTTGCCAGCTATAAGAGAATTATATCTCATATTGCGAGCTTGCATCGTAATTAAGTGTATGATGTGTGTGTGTGTGTTGCTTTGCACAGAGAAAATAAGTACATAACATTATATAAATTTATCTTAGTGAGTAATATTCACATAAAGTAAGCTTCCAAAACTTTCCATATGGACCCAAAGTTAGGTACGGAGGAGACTTGAGAGGAAAAGCATATGAAGAATGAATTTTCTTCAACACAGCGTTCTGCCTGTAATGTACAAGAAAAGTTGAAGAGCTTTTCGCATGGTTTGTTGAGGTTCTTCCCATAAAAGGGGAGTTACAAAAAGGAGTTTATTCATTTTAATTTTAGGAAAATCATTAATTTGAGGAAACAATCAGAAAACGTGTATTCTTGCAGAGCATCTCCTAATAGATTTTCCATTAAGGAGATGCAAAAATGCAAAAAAAAATCCTTAAAAAGAGATAAATTTAATCCATTGAATTTGTCTTTGAAGATTTTCAAAAAGAAAAAAAAATTATATTATTTACATTTTCCCCTCACAAAGAGTTTTAATGAGAAAATTTTTTAAAGAGAAATTTCCTTGGGAAAATTGCATGAACAAATAATGGGGAAGAAGGTGAAAAGTACTTCAAGGAAAAAAATTTATCCTTCTGAGAAAATATTTTTCCTCAAATTTAATTTTACATCTCCTTTAAAAACTGCCCCTTCCATCACTACAAAATCCACCCTTCGCACAAAGTTTAATCTCCGCAATTTTGCCCCTTTATTGTTTACCCGTGAGATCCTTATAATATTTTTCATAAATTCGCGCCACCCCTTTTTTGCCACAAGAAAAGGCACCACATACAAGGAAGAAGCTCTTAAGAAAAAAACGAATACTTGAGGCATCCATCGTCTAATTGCAGGGCAAAATATTGGACAACAATGTAGCCGAAGGCATCGTTGTGGCGAACCAGAGTCTCGTCCTTCAGAATGTAAGTCGTGCCCGGGGTGGTTTGTACACTTGCGTGGGTAGTAATCGCGAAGGGGATGGTGAGAGTAACCCCGTCACGTTGGATATAAAATGTAAGTAATTTTGCTCTTTTTTTTGAATGCCTCTAAAAGGATAGGAAATTAATGAAAAGGACAAGATAAAAGGGGGGAAAATAATTTTCTTTCGTGTTAAAATTCTCAAACATTGACTTGTTGGTATTTAGTTCATTTTTTGTAAAATAATTTGTTAAAAACTTATTAAAATTTCCAAAGTATATTTGTAAAAGAAAATGACATTAAAAATTCTCAGAGAGATGAAATTAATCAGAAAAAATGTGTCAAAGTTTGAATTATTTTTTGACAAACTTTCACAAATCTTTTACAAAATGATTTTTATTTTTCTCCTCAAATAATGATTTTTTCTTAACAAATATTTATTTAACAAGTAATTTAAAGTTTCTAAGAGAGTTTTATAGAATTTTCTAAACGTTAAAATCTCACTGGTAAACCTGAATAGTCAGAAAATCATGAAAAGTTAAAAATCATAATTTTTGGTGCTATTCATGTGAAATTTCAATTTCGGGAACAAACTTTTCCCTTTTATTAGTTCCACCACTGTGTCGTCCGGGACAGATGGACAGCTATAGTGCAGCAAGGGGTGAATTGGTGAAGATTCAGTGCGAAGTTGAGGCAAATCCGGATGACATCAATTTCACATGGAAATTCAACAGCACCCAATTTGAGTTCTTGGACATCCCGACATCCGTTATCGCATTCGATCATGCCAAGAGTATTGCTCACTATTTGCCACGAACAGAACATGTAACTATATACATATATTTCCTCTGTGTGTGTGTCTATGTAGAACTCCCTAAATCAACCCCCTTTGCCACCTTTACCCCCCACTACCCCTTCTTGCCCAAAATGGTAAGACACAAGACATTGCGGAGGTTGGTCAAAATTGTAGTAGAGTGAGACAGATTTCATGCTTCCCTTGTAGATTTAATTGTGCTCTCCAACACCCCAAACATAAATTCTCTCGTCTTCATTGAAATTTAAGAGAGGGAGGGATGTCTCTTGTACACTTCATTGCATTTAACCCCCTTTACATTGCCTCTCTTTCTCCACAAAATTCCCCCAAATTAATCGTTTCACAGAGAGATCCTTCTCCTGCTTGATGGAACATTTTCAACCATTCCTCCACATCGCCACCCTTTGGATAAAAAAACCTCCGTGCTTAAAAAAATTCAATGAAAGATCAAACACAACCCTCACAAAGGGATGATGATGAATTTAATGTAGAAAAAAATGATGAGAAAAAAAAAACGAATAAAACCCATAAACATCATTTCCATTCATAACACGCGGAAGGGCTATTTTTAGTTCACAAAATATTTTTGACGGCACCTGAATATTTATCAAGCGATTATCATAATTTTTATATATTTGCCCCCCCCCCGCTTCCTCCGAAAAAAAACAACCCTTTTTTATTCAACTTAACCCGTCAATATTCCAGTGGAATATTTTTATTTTCAGGGGCAATTGGGGGGATGAAAAAGGCAGTTTTTGTGAAATTTTAATAAGGTTGAATTTATTGAATATTATTCACGGGGAAATTGGTATTCTCATACAAAATTATGGGGATTACATTTGATAATTCGGTTCGGGGAAGTCTTCATAATTCTTTTTTTTTTGGGAAAAGTAGAATGATTCTCAAGAGAAAACAAATATGATGGAATGTTCCTTGGAAGAAAATTGTTTATTTTATAACCTTCTCTTAATATTCGGAATAATGTCGATATTCTCCTAGTAAACGGAATATTCTCTATATTCTTCGTACTTTTTTGGTATTCGGAATATTCACGATATTGGGGCTTATTCAGCGACTAAAAAACCATTGAAATTCGCTTGAAATCTTGAAAATTCAGTACAGAATTCGAAGATTTCAATGGTTTCTTGGTCACTGAATAAGGCCCTATCTGAATATTCTTTGATTTTGTTCCTTAAAAAAATATAAATTTCGCAAAATCATCCCGAATATCATAAACTATGAATAAATAAAAATTAACATCATTCTAAACGATGCATTAGCTTTGTTAAATAAAATTAACAATTAAGCAGCCGCTCTGTGAATTTTAAGTCCACTATTTTCACCCTAAAACTGCCCTTAAAACCATTTTAAAACTACACAGTAACATCTAATTTTCTATTCATAAATTTTCAATGTGAGGAACATTAAAGGATCCCATCTACTTTAAAGTACCCCCAACAACAACAACATTTTTGCATAGAAGAGCAAGAATACCTTCGTGTTGTACCGAAAAAGGGCACATCCCCTATATACTCAATTATATCCCAATTTCTTTCTCTTGCCCTTCGCTTCTGTCGCTCTTTTTGGCTCTCTCCTCCTGGCGCTAAATGAAATGTTAATTAAAATGGGTCAAACGATACCCCCGAGGGTCCGTTGGCCCCCCTCTCTCTTTAAAATCTCCTTCTTCACTTTGTGGGTTCCTCCCCGACGTGTGGGTGGTTGACTGAAGGGGAGTGTGGGGGTTGGGGTGTGACAATCAACTAAAGAGCATTCTGTGTGATTCGCCTTTTGCAGGATTATGGAACCCTTCTGTGTTGGGGTAGCAACGAAATCGGCACTCAGGCGGATCCATGTGTCTTCCACATCATCCCAGCAGGTAAGAGTTCATTGCCACTTCATACACCATCTCTCAAGAGCCCCAAGAGTGGGAGCTAAGATGGGGTTAATACTGTGAGGATTAGCCACCTTAATTTTTGTGCTAATTGTATCGCTACAATATAACCTTATGTGTGGATGTATGCGGTGAGATTCAAAAGTGCTTGAAAAGTGTTCAAAGAATCTATGCTTAAATTATGCTGATTGGTACCTCTTGAAAATCTCTTAATTTAACAACACTTCTTGAAAATGTTAAATTGTTCAAGAAAATCTCCTTAATAAGGAAATATTTTATTTTTGTTGCATTAACAATTTTCTAATTATAAATATTTGTTCTAAATTAGAAACATAAATCCCGAAAATAATTACCTTCTTATGCTCATTTCTATTGAGAAATTCTTTTTATAAAGGTTTTTTTTGTAGATTTCTTCTCAATGTATTAATCAAAACTAATAAAATTGAATTATTCGTTTTATTGATAAAAAAAAGAAAACTTTAAAGTGAAAGTTTATGGACAATTTGTTGAATTTATAATGCAAAAGCTCAACTTTTGCACTCTATGTGCAAATAAAGCTTTTTAGCTCATGCATAATATCTCTTTAGATGAAATTTCATTGATTTCACAGCGCGCACATAATCAATAATTCAAATTTCCACAAAAGTTTGTAATTTGTTATAGATTATATAGGTATGTAAGATAGAATTGCGGAGGAGGGAGCGTTCGGCGCGCGATCAATCGGTTTTGCACCCTCACCTGGAGAATTATTGATGAAAATTGACTTGCAAATTGGATCACGCGCCCCACACCGATGTGAGAACTTTTCCTTTTGGCGCGCGCTTTTGCGTCAAGTGGAGCGTGGTGTGTCTTTTTAATTAATGGAAACGACTCTGTGGACTTAGCTCATTAAAAATTTACAAAAGCAACATCGCTTTCATAGATTAAAAACAACCCCCAACCCCCTTCTGAGAAGTTGGTTTTTTTTCTTCTCTGTAACAACATGGGGATGTTGGGATGTTACCGAGGCTCATGGTACCTTTGCGTTCAAGAAGTGAATTCTCTCACATTTTGCTCTAGTTCGCGCGAAAAACTGCGTGAAGTTACGCGAAAGACATTTTGAGCGACAGCACACAAAGTTTATTCCCCAATGAGCTTTTACATTTATTATATACATTTTTCATGAAAACTGAATGTGAAAGATTTTTTTTTACAAAATGAACTGCAGAGGTACAAAACAATGCGCTATGAAATGTCTTGTCGTATGAAAATCCTGTGTCACAGATTTAAAAGAAAAATCTCTTAATCCCACCAGAATGTTAGATTTATTATCAACTTTGTTTTAAAAGTAATATGAAAGGAAGGAGTTAATTCATTTTGTTTTAAACAAGAAACAATTGCAAATAGAAAATTTCTTACGTTAACTTAGCACTGACTTACAGTGATCAAACGTTAGAATTTTGAAAGGGAAATTTATTAAGAAGAAATTTTCTTTTTCAATTTTTAATATTTTCTGAAGGATTTAAAAAAATGAGGGGTTTTCAATTAATACATGATTAATTTTTTTTTTCAATTCAGTTTCAAAAATGTATAAAAATTGCTCATTACGTCGTCAATGTTACTTAAACTAACATCTTTACACTGCAAAAGAATTTCAAAGTGAATCTCCGCGACAACAACAAAGAATCCTCATTAAAAAGACACAACAATAACATGCAATAACACTATATTAACTAAAGTTACAACGTCTTTCCTGTTTCAACCCTACGTGCAGGTCCTCCGGATCCACCGAGCAACTGCACAGTGCTCAATATAACGTACGATATGATACAGGTGGAATGCATTGAAGGTTTCAATGGTGGACTACAGCAGAGCTTTTTTGCTGAAGTTTACTCATCCGAAGCTCGTCAATTGGTGACAACCACAAAGTCTCGGTAAGTTCAAAAGTTTTCATTTTCCATTTTTTTCTCAAATTAAACCTTTTCTTCTGCTACGTTCCCTCAAATTACGCGCAGAGTTTTTTTTTCTGATTTTGAGGTTAATTTACGGCGTCCCCTTTTGCGCTTTACGCCCCCTCTAGCGTCATTTATTCTTGTTTATTTTTGTATTAAATTAACACGAAAATTTTCCGGCTTTACTCACCACAATTTCCCACCAAAAAAAAAATAATGGAAACTCATACACAAAAGTTGAAAGCATTGAATTTCAACGGTTGGAAAGTTATTCATTGGATGGGGAAAGAATAAATATACGAGGGAGAAAATAATTCTCGCGGTATATTTTTGCAATATTGTACCTACTTAATATTTCAAATTAAATTCCCGGAAATATTGCCACCATTGTGCTTTTCTTTCTCTTCCCATTTTTCTCCCAAAATGAAAAATTTTATTCTTAAAATTATTTCCTTCAAGGTTACCCTACTTTGAGATTCGTGGCCTGCAATCAGGTGTGGAGTACATACTCCTGTTTGCAGCAACAAATTCAAAGGGAACCAGCAAATCAGTCCGCCTCAATGCCTACACGCTGAAGAATCCTGAAAAGCAAACAGACATGGCTCTCGGAGCACCTGTCATTGAAGACATGAAGCCCTTCTTGGCTATTCTTCTTGGAGTTGTGGGTGGTTTAGTCTTCATTGCCTTCGTCATTGTCTTTATTGTCCGCCTAAGGGGTTCAAGTGGGAGGGATCACAATAACTGCACGAGCCACATAGCACCTAGCCTATCGACAACAACAACAACAATGAGAAACTCAACGCATCCATCGCAAATGGATGGACTCGATCCAGGAAGGGATTCATGCGATGATAGCCTCGATAGTATGGAGAAAAATCCCGATATTATACCACAAGGTAAGAATTTTATTTGATATCTTTTTTTTTGGGAAATTATAGGATAGGAATGAGTCAGAATTTAAAAGTCCTAAGCTAGAATTTTTATCAGAAATTTTAAGAGATTTTGTGAGAATTAATTTAAAGAATTGTTTGATGATTTTATGGATATTTTCCGGCTAAGAACATCAAAAATCATTCTTATTTGTACAATTCGAATGTTATGAAAAACCAAAAATGAATAATCTCCTTTCTTTTTCTTTGAATTTTTTGATAAGAATCAGTACAAAAATTTTCTGTTGATGAAAAATTTGAAAGATCATGAAAAGACTTCTTAAGTTTCAACACTAAATCCCATACTTTTCATGCCTTAACTTTCAAGGAGCAACTCCTTAAATTTCAAGAACTCTATGGCCAAAAATTCAACATCTTCCGCAAAATCTTTTATATACCAAAATGTTCCCTCTGGGGCACTCTTTGGTAGATAAAAGAGCATCATTTTCATCACACTGCAAAATCTTTTCCTTCTGAAATATATCTTCCTCCACTTAGGTCCCCAACCATCACTTGGAGACCGCGATGATGAGAAGGGGTTTGAGTGGATCAATACAACTGCCCACCCACGGTTGTATGCAACAGCTGCCCTCGCTGAGCAGAATGGCCTCAATGCCCTGGGCAGCTATGAGAGGATGGTGGCATATCAGAGTGCTGCTGCTCCGAATTTCTTGCCACCAACAACTTACAGCACAATGCGACCTGTGGTCACGAGCCTGGCGCAACAGCCAACAATGGTACGTTCCTCTTTGCGCCTTTACAATCTTCCCTTTTCACCACAAAAATCATAACCAACAATTTAATTATTCAACTTCAAAATTCTTTACAAATATTTCATTTAATTTGTGTGCGCAGAATGACCATCTAACGTATGCAGACCTCTCCCTGCTGGCCCCATCGAAGCGACCACCCTATACGACAGCAACCCTCGGACGACCACGACATGGTGACCTAAAGCGACAGCACGAGCCAACGATTTACGCACAGGTAAGTTAAATAATTATTAAATTAAATAGAAAAGTTTAAGTTTGAAATATCTTCAAGACAATTTTCGGGTAAAATTCATGTCTTAAGAAAGTAAAAAAGAAAGCTGTTAAAAATTAAATCCACTTTTCACTGAGCAGCGCGGACCTCCGCGTGTCCGTCTGCTCTGAAATCTGAGAACGATCTGACAAGTTTTTTCAGTGACACTTTGTCATGAATTCCAGTCTATTTTTTTCCATTGACATTTTGGAACTTTCCAGTGACCACCTCTGGAATTCTTCGAGCCTTCATATGGCGCCAAATTTGAATTTATTGAGACAATTTGCAATTATTTTAACAAAAGCCTTAAGATTTTGTTAATTTTTTCTCTAAGTTCTGAATTACTTCGTTTACTCAATTGTTAAAAAATATTGTTGTAGCGGGCTTAATGCCGCGGAAAGCTCGGATCGATAAGGTCACGATCTCCTTCCTCCAAATTCTTCAGCAAGCCCTGGTCAAATGGCCACTTTATAGGGTCACTTTCAGTGCCAACTGTGGTATTGATCACTGGGGTGAGATTAGCGAGTTAAATCCCTCGAGGTAAAACTGAATGCCAACCTCGGTGGTTGTTGCGGGATTCTGATGCTTGTGGCACTCAGAACAATTTGACTTGAAGCTAGTCCCAAATCTTTTGTGAGTGTCTCTATGCAAGATGTCACCTCACCACTACTAGAGTGGAAGCTTTCTCTATGAGGGGCTTACAGACCTTCCCGATGTCCAGGAGGGTTGGTTGCGAACGGCTCGCTCTTTAGCGGCTGTTCTAAAATGCTCGCTCTGTAGCGGCTGTACTCACCTCAATTTTGAGGGAATGGCTGAGCTTTTCCTGAGGTCTTGCCTCTACGGCTGCTCGCCGTCGAATGATGCTGATCAATTACGCACACTGCTTATATAGCAGTCCGATCGCAAACAGGTTTGATCCTGTCGCGCGCATTTGACGCAAGGGGTGCGTCATTTAGGGAAATATGGCCAAGGGGCATTCCACTTTTCGTGGTCTTGATTCTTGATTCCAGAATCACTCTTAAAAATAGTTGGGTTGAATTTATGAGAAAAATCACCCATAAAAATATGTGAGCAGTAGGTATTAGAAAAATTTGGGAGGTAAAAATTAATCATTTTCGGGGGTTTTTGAGAGCATTGTTCGGCATCGCCGTAACAATATATTTAAACTTTCACAAATAAAGAAGCGAAATTTTTTTTTTTTTACTTAATAAATCTCCTAGTTAATCTATATCAAAAATGAATGAAATTTTTTATCAATTCCCTTTTTTTGATAAAATATTTATTAATATTTGATAGATTTTTTAATGATTTTTCCGGATTTGGATGAGAAAATTGCCAAATGGATAATCACAAAAGCCGCTTTTGTTATTGAAATTACAGTACAAAAAAAAAGTAATCAACTTTCACGCACACACACAATGATAAAAGATTGCGTGGGTGGATTAGGGGTGGTTTGGGGTGTGCAGAAGATTTATCCGATATGTGATTGTAAAATGAAAAACAAAATAAATTTATAGTGTGTTTGTGTGTGAGAAAATTAGAGGAAAATTCAGCAAATTCGAAAGAATGTGTGGGCGGAGGGTTGGGGTGGCGTGTGCGGTGTTTGTGCTGAAAACTGGGGCGATGAGTTGTGATGAATGGGAGCGCGCACGGGGGAAAAATTTTTAGCACACACAAAATACATTCCCCGCCGTGCCATTAGAGTTGCTACTGATGCACAGCAGCAGAATGAGATGGTCTGGCCATGATGCCAGGAAGCAGGGAAGGATGAGGAAGAGAGCTGACTAATCGAAGTTGATTTGCAGATTGATTTGGCTAGAAATCCCAGCTATACCCACCACCCATCAGCTGTCTATGGCACAAATACAATTTCCCGGCTGCCACCCACAACGGTCATGTCCCATCCATCACAAATGACAACGTTTCCACCTCCGGCGCCCTTTGCGAATAAAACACTCGTGACAACAAACAACATGACAGATGGGCCCTGCTCAAATAGTGCGGTAAGTTCAACCACCCCCCGCCCCTTTAAAGCAACCCCCAAACCGCAAATTCCATCCGCACGGTCCGAGAATGTTGCCTCCCAAACATCAAATTTACTTGCATATTTGACCCGTGATTTGACCCACCATCACTCTCTCAAAATGCAAACATAGCTATGTATATAGATGAGCCCTTTCTGACTTTCCTTTTACCTCCCTAAATGTGGTGCTGTGTACCTGACATCCACGCACCTTTACGCACTTTCACGCAATTTTGAGAGAGAGAAAGGAGTTTAGGCATTTTCATAAAACCTTTAAGTTTCAAAATTTAACGTTATAGTTTTATTTTAAATATTAAAATAGAATTTTGAGATAAATTAACTCTTTGGAAAACACTGAAAAACCTTAAGGAATCTAACTACTAACAGTTCTTGCATTTAAAATTTTATTTAAAAAAAACTGCTAGAATTCTCCGATATTCAACGTGTTAAAGATATATCATAAGTACGACATTAACAACTAAATTGAATTAACATTGCAATAAAAATTCACAAAAAGTCGCTCACTTACACTACTAGAAAACAGGAAAACTGCGAAATAATTCTATACTTTAACATTCAAGGTTTTTCATAGACAAAAAACAGCTAGAAAACGAAAAATAATTGATGGAATTGCAAAACGATAGCAAACTACAGGAATTTTGAGAAAAAAAAAGCTTAAACTACTATAATGTCCCAGTATTTAACAGCATGATAAGGGCAATTAAGTAAGACAGAAAAACCCAACTGAATTGAAACTGCAATAAAAAATCACAAAAACTTTCGAGAAAAATGCTTACTTGAGCTACTAGAGAAGTGAAAAACTGCAAAAGATTGCGATGAGACGCCCAAACTGCTAGAAAACAGAAGACTGCAAAAATGTGAAAAAAAAAGCCTAAAGTCCAAAAAAAAAAGAAAAAAATTGCTGAAATTACAAGAAAATAGAAAACTGCAGACATTGTGATAGAGCTAAAACTTCTAGAAGACAGAAAACAGAAAAGAATTGCAAAAAGTACTTAAACCGCCGGAAGGCTGTAAAAACTACAAAGAAGCTCTTAAAGAAGAAAAAACTACAGCAATAGAATACTGCAAGAACAAAAAAAACCGTTGTAATGGAAAAATATTAACGCTTGACTTGCGTTTCCATTGATTTCTAAACCTTAGAAATATACACTGCGGACTGGAAAATTCTAGCAGTTTTTCCCCCAGAAGAATTTTCATAAAACAAATGTTATTTGGACGCCATAAGACTTCCAGAGGTCTCCAATTTTAAGTAATTATTCTGAAGTTTTTGAAGGATTCTCATTCCACATTGTGCAGTGAATAATGTCCTTTTCCATTCAACGTAATTGAATTATTTTTATTTCCTAACTAATCATACGAAAAAAAAACTTTTAACCCCTTCTAGACATTCAGCAAGTTCCTTTTTAATTCTTCTCCTAAATTTTCTTTTCTTATTTCTCTCTAGAAAAATTCTTTAATTACTTTCTTCCCTACATTATCCCAACAAAATTGCATTGAGGAGTGAATTTTTCTTTCTTTCTTCAATTAGTTTTTGTCTCTCTTTACCTCTCCTCTGTGAGAACTTTTCCCCCTCCCCATTCCCATTCCGCAAATCTCTCTGGGAAAATTTTTACGACAGATTAGAACTGTGAAGTTTTTATCTTGATTGTTGTGGATGGTTTGCTTTTGCAGAAGAATCCCACCCGGATGGCAATCCCAGAGGGGGAGGTGACCAAAACAACTACCCTTGATAGGTCATCGGGTATTACGTCACCTCCCCCCGTGGATCCCACCATTAACTACACAACACGCTTCTGACACCAATAAATTCATCTCCTCTCCACCAACCCCCACCAACATCCTGTAAAATGAACGAATCCTGGGAATCTCGTTCGCGAGGAGACAACAACTTTTTTGTAAATAAACTAAACTAAAAAAAAATATACACCTATTAAAAACAACAATAAAAACGTTTTGAGGTAAATAAAAAAAACAAGAACTATATACAACCATTTGCGACAAACACTGTGAATATACTTAACGAAGATATAAAAATAAATAAATTCAAAAGAATAGGAAAGGCAGCGTAAAAAGGAATTTTAAAAAAAAACGTGTTTTTTTATTTGTATTTAAGGGAATGTAAAGCGGCGTTGCAACAATAATTGAAAGAAGGAAAATGACGAGTTAATTGTACTCTATTCAAAAAAAACTTTACATTGACGATCCGCAGTCTTGTTGAAAGATAAATAAAAAAGAAGAAGAAAAGTCTTCTTTCTTATTGGTTGAGAAAATTCGAGCACTGTTTTCATTGGTCAATCCACCTACACCCACATTATCAATCAAAAGTGGAGCATCAATGCAAAGTTAATTTGAATAGATATAATAAACTTCAATCATTCTTCGATAAAAGAAAATAAAAATCAAAGAGAAAAAAACGAAGGAAATTTAATTTTTTTTAAACTGTAAAATGTGTAAAAAGAAAATTAAAAATTTTTCCATCTAAATGGCTCAATTTTCGTATATATATTATACATAAAAAAAATAGAAACTCCTTTTTAACCTTTAATTAATCCTCTCTAGATAATAAAACGAATATTACAATTAAAAAAATTTATTAATTCAATTTACAAAACTTTGTTTTTATTTGACATCCATTAATCGTTTTCAAACGATCCCTCAGCAAAAGGGAATCCAAAACTTTTTCACATTTATCGAGAGAAAAAAGAAGTCAAAAAAATAAATTAAAAAATATACGAATACGCAGGGATTTGAAATAGAAAGAAAAAAGTCAATCAAATGGCTTGCAAAAGGTCAAAATTTTCTTTTTACCCAAAAAATAAAATGATTTTTTAAGTGTAGATAATTTTTTGATACAAAACAGAGATTTTATGTAAATTTTGTTGCAAAATAAAGCAAAGAAAGATGAATCAATGTGGATGGATTCATTGCAGTAAAAACAGGCGTTTCAATTGATTTTAAAGCCGTTCTAACATTCATTTTTGGTTGTAAAAACATTTTTTTTTTTATATTCCATATTTTTTTTGTGTTTGAATTTGAATTTTCGTTGCTTCAAAAAATGCTTTGGGTTCTTAATTTATTGTTTTTCAAAATTATAATTTTTTAATTATGTTTTAATTTTAATTATTCTCTTTTAAAACCTTTTCAGCTAATCTGAATTTTTTCAAGTGTCCAGTGCAGAAATTATTGGTAAGTCAATTTTATATTATTACTTTATTTATGATTTCTTAGAAATATATTTTACATTATTACTTACATACATATTTGGGGATTTTGTACCTGATGAAGGACATATTAATGTTTATCGCTTTTACGAAAATTCTCATCAATTGTTTTTTTATTTTCTCCATTCTGTGAAGCCATTTCTCGAAGAAAATGATTTAGAATGAAAAACTTTTTCAACAGTGAACTTGCCGGTGGGACGTTAATTCTTCACCATTTTCTTACACCGCACCGATTGCAAACCATTAGTTTGTGCTAAAGGGAATAAAATTCAATTTACGTGGAACCGGGGGGGGGGAGTACTGTTGTGGAGCATACAAGAGGAGGTAATGGTGATGCTGCAAAAGGGGGAGGAAGGGGGAACTACACCCAAAACATTGCAAAGTGATGCGGCAAAATGGCACTAATTTCATCATCACTAATTCAATTTTCGCACATTTTCCATCCAACGTGCTGCGTGACAAAACCACCCCCTCCACCCTCAAACCGACACAAATTCAAACCACTTCGCTTCATCTGAAGCATTACCTAATGGCCGATTTAAGGGATGTCACTTCCCCATTTTTTAGATAGATAGATAGATATTTTATTTCGTTTCCAAACTGCGGCTGCCGCCGTCTTCATTACTATTCTTTATCATTTCTATTCTTTTCTTTTTTTTAAGAAGGAAGGAATTTTGGGAATTTTTCTTCATCAAATTCGGCTTTTTCTAGTCTAGAATAGGTAGAAAAATGTCCCTTTTTTCGTACCTCATTCACTATTACAAGGAAAACTAACAAAATAATCTATGAGCGAGCAGGTTAACATTCGCTAGTACGCAACACATCAATAAAACATTAGCGACTATGTTTCAAATAATTAATCCTTTCGTGTCCTCAAAGGTGCTCTCAGAGGACTTTTCTCTTTCAAAACGTTTTCCTTGGAAACATCTTTGAAAAATTAAACTCATTGGAAATAATTAAGTTAATTTAATTCCTTGAAAATGAAATGTTTCAGTGTTAGAGTCAGAGTATGACCCAAATGGACGTCAAAGTGTTAACGTATTATGGATATTATTCTTCTATAAAAATAGATCATTATTATGTATGGAAAACCTTTAGCTTGACATGTGAAAAGGCATTGAATTTTTGTGTGCTACTCCCGCATCCATTTAATGACATGAAGTGTCCGTAACACTTTTCTCCATTCGTGCGTCAGAGGAAATGAAAGGAGTGAGAAAACAAATTTCCGGATGTCAGTGTTGTTAGCAAAATTAATCGATTCTTCGACAACTCACCCCAGCCCCCTCCTCCAAATCCCATTTCTTATCCCATTTGCACAGCAAATGGAACAATGTTGCATAGCCTCGATGTTGGGGATTTAATACATATATGTTGGGGAAGGTGATTGTTGCTGCAAAGAGCTTTCTCTGCATGAATGGTGTGCACCTCATATTTAGATTGATAGAATGAATACGGGGGGAAGGAGGCTCCCGTTCTTTGTACGTCACACAAAATTCTCCAGCAAAGCTCTCAAAAGTGTTTTGAAGTCATTAATTTGCGAGAAAACATACAGCTGACAGGGTTAAATAGAGTTTCAAAACTATGCGACCAACAACTTTGTACTCTTCGTTACAACCTCAACTTTGACTAAAGGAAATTACAATATCTTATTGCTTTTGAATGGAATTTAAAAGAAAACTTGTTTTTCTTTTGGCATTAAAGGTTTGATTAAAAGAACAGAAATTAGATTTTCTACTCTGTTTTTTTTTTTCTTGAGAAGTTGTCAAAAACGGTTTAAGTCTGCGGTGGACGCAAATTTAAAAAATATACGTTAAAATTTTAATAAATATTTATTTTGAACATGTCTATCAGTTATCTAGTAAAAAGATAGATTCTGTAAGTAAAATATTTCTTATCTTTCCTGTCTTACAAAAACAAATAGATAGTTTTTATTTCATAATATAAAATGTGTCTAAGACAATTTCTGATATTAAAAATATTTTTTTTTATTATGGAAAATTAAGTTCAAGATAAAGCTAAGCTAAGTATCCAATACAGATTAAGGGAGAACTTCATTAGTACATGCGATTTATTTTTTTTTAAACCAGGTCATTTCTTTAGGTAGGCCCTAATTTTTTTCACCCAGGTTTAAATTTTTAATAGTCGGGCTTTAATTTTTAAGCTAAGCCTAAGTCATTCAAACTATATTTTGTTAGCTAGATTTTTGATTTTTTAAAAGTTCAGCATAAATTTTTCAAGGGGCGGAATTCAGTCTGGCTTAAAATTTGAAGTCTGGTTTTTGGTTGGTCTTAAAATTTTCATTCAGTTTTTTTTTAATCGGACTTAAAATTTTTATTTTTCAATTAATTTCGCTTGTAAGTTCCCAACAAACCATTGATAGTTGCCTAAACGTTGCGCGGAGTTACATTTACTACAATGCAACCATGCCTAACGGTATATATCTGCGTTGTCTCGCAGTAGATGGTCAATAGATATCTGCGTTGCCGCAACTAGTAATCTCAACGTTGCAAAACTCTGAAATATCCTTTCCCGTATACCGTCTCGCAACTAAAATTTTTTGAAACAAAAATGTTTCAAAAAATATTTCAAAACATTCCGCTGTCATAAATGGAGGGAAATATGGTACACACTCATAATAATCATATGGCGTCCATATTCCCATCATAATAAATGACAAACTCTAATGGATAATTTATATTATTTAATAATAGAGTTTTTAGATTTTTTCCAAATGAAAAAAAATATGCCATGCGGTTCTACCGCCATGAAATCGCCTCAAAGGAACTTAAATGATGCTCCCATCTCAATTTTCTTAATTTTTTTAACCAAAAAATAATTTTTTTTAGGGATCAAAAATTTAATTTTTTTTAATTAATTATTTAAACACAAGTAATGCACCCAACTATCCCTAAGAAAGCCTTCCCACATCATTTTGGGCTCCCAATTGCTCGGAATAATGAAATAAAAATAAACTTTTTTATGCCGTCGGCCATGTTAGACATTTTTTGCAACTCTGAGGCAACGATGCAGCAACCTTTGCAACAACGTTGTAAAATGATTCGGTAGCAACCCACCAGGGCGGCGCTAGTTTTGCTGTTTGTAAACATAAATGAAAGAGACAGACTCATTTTTTTCTATTCCGCTCTCTGTCTGTTTTGGGTTATTTCTCGCGATAGACGCGCCCCTTGCGGTGAAAGGGGCAACATAGGCACAAAACGTGCTTGGGTTGCGCCGGCATACCCTGATGCAACGTTTAAGCAACTAAATAAATTATATTTAATAAAATTAACAATTTTTGATAAATTATCAATAAAAAATAATTATTTTAGGGATAAGTAATGCATAAAGCTCATTTAGAGTCCAAAAAAACTTCAATTTCAAGGAAAATTTATTCTTTTTCGAAATTTTATTGCAACTAGTGCAACGTTGATATATACTTTCCTGCAACTATTTTTAAGGTGATTTTTTCAAAGTTAATTATTTTGCTTAAAATTGAGATTTTAGTGTGTTTTTAGGTAAATTATTCTTTGAGAAGTTGTAGAAAAGACTTTAGAATGCAAAAACACTTAAATTTTTCAAGTTATTGGAATAATAAAGAAAATCTTGCAACTTTGGCAACATCACGATAAAGTATACTGCGTCGTTTTCCATGCAACCATATTCGCAACTTTAGCAACTAAGAAGTAAACTCTCTTGCAACGTTGCTTCAGAGTTTCCAAAGTTAAAGTTGCAAGGTGTTTGTTGGGTTGGGCTTGCAAAGAAAATTAAAACTTTAAATGACTTAAAGTTTTAAATCATTTAATTTAAGTCATTTATTTTTGTATTTTTAATATCAATAAAGTGCATCTGACAATCTTCGAATATGAAACATAGCGAAATTAATTAAAAAATAAAAATTTTAAGCCTGACTTAAAATCTTAAAATCCTAACTAATGAATCCCACCTAAGGTTTAGCTTTTAAGGTTTAACGATAAATCAGACTGATTTCTCTGTTGGAAGACGATTAAAGCACTTGACCGTTCTTGTGCTTCAAAATTCGTATTAATCCCCCAAAAATGTATTCAGTCCCGTTCCAGTTTGACCTAACCTTAAAGACCTTAAAAGTCTAACTTGAGAAAATAGAAACTTAGCCTAAAAAACAATTAAGGCTAGTTTTAAACCATGAGGCCTAGCTTAAAAAAAAACTTCTAGAAAGCTTTAGGAACCCAAGCCTAGATTTTAAAAACTAAAGATTAACCTAATTAACTTAATCCTGGTTTAAGAAAACTTAAGCGTAGTGTAAGAAACTTGAGTCAGACGCAATTTTTAGATGCTCTCCTGTCTCTCTAAAGTCAATATCTCCATTATTTCTTTTCTCTTTGTCTTTTCTTTTTTTTTACTCCTTCTTCAGACTCTTCGCGGAATAAGTGTGTGTGTGTGTGTGTGTGTGTGGGCGTCTTATTATGACAATGATGATGATGATATGTATGGAATTCTGTTAAAGATATCGGGGTAACATGACAAGAACACATTCGCACACAAATTCAACCCCATTCATCCACTCCCGAAAGTAAAGATGCCACAACGCACTCCAAGAAGCCAAGAAGAGAGAGTCAGAAAATATAGCAATTCACTCATGAATTATTTATTAAATAATAAATTTTTGAATATTTTTATCCCACCCACCCCCCACTCTTACGATTTGCCCACATATATACATATGTGCGTTCATTGAATGTTATTTGGAGGGAGAAAAAGAAGAAAAATACGAGAAAGGGACGAAAGAAGCTTTTTAGATGAAAATGCGAGGATGGCAAAAGGACTACATGCATACTGGGGGTGGTGGTAGGGGGGAGAAGTACAAGAAGAAGAAGAATGAGGATGATGTGAGAAAAAAGGGAGGAAAAAAAACCACAAACAGACCCAAATGCTAATGGTCCATGAAATGGATTCTCCGCAAAATAGTTTCATTTAATATTTTTATACATCATCCCATCCCATTCTTTCCTTTTTCTTTCTCTTCTTTCTCTCAAAGCCACTCTCAAGATGTTTTCTCTCTCTCTCAGCCACCACAATTACCCTCCAAAAAAACAAGAGAAATGGAAATTCCTCCAAGGGTTTGAGGGAGGGGGAGTGGGGTAAAATCTCTGGTTTTATTTGCACAAATCTATTTACTTAATGCAAGAAGCGTCGCTTCATTCCTTATTCTTCTTCTTATGCCTCAAGTACGTACGTACATACATACCCCAAATAGCCTCACAAAGAGACGATGGTTCTTGCAACAAAGAATTCCATTCACAAAAGAACATTTATAAGCGGAGAAAAATTCCAAATCACAAGAATTTTCTCATTGCAATTTTCTAATTATTTTTGTATTTCTCTTTACGTTGTTGCAAGAAAAAGAAAAAAAAAAGAAGGCAAATTAATTAATGAATTGTTCAATTCTACTTACTCTTTTGTAACTTTTTTTTAGCATCTTATTGATTTAGAAAATTCTAAATTGGAAATTAATAAAATATTTAAAATTTCAAATTTTCCTTATCTCAATATAACGACTGATCGAAATAAGACAATTTGATCTTTTGTACACAATTTCCTGTTAAACATTTTGCGTGGGTGTCAATGGAAAAGAGATTAACAATCTTGCAGTGTCACTCAGTGTGGTAGAAAGAGCTTTACATGCTATATATACAAGAAGAAAAAAGAGCTGCGGAGTTCTTTCATGCTAAGGGTGCTCCTTCAAACACCATTAAGAATAAATTTGTCACTTTTTTGTTGGATGCGGCAAAACTGCCTGCCCGCGAAGGATATTTTCATTCGCAAATCATTGGAAGATGATGTGCAAACTTGCACACCCCACTCAATCATTCCTTCTTCTTCTCTAAATCCACTCGCGAACGCCTTTTTTGCTCATCTTCCTCTTTCGTGGTGAGAATATTTCTTCGTGGGAAGGAAGAAGAAAAAACTATATCACACCACGCATATGGTCTTGATTTGATAAATTCATCAAATATATATACTCAGAATCAGATACGTTCAATCATCCACTGCAAAGAAACTTCGTGTCGCCGTGGAATTGAGTGAGAGGAAGACCATCGATTGGGGGAGGGGGGTGTATTTGATATGCAGTGTCGTTGAATTTTATCATCGATGCTAAAAGTAAATAAAAGGAAAATAGAGTTAAAACTGACTCCTGCAGACGCGATGGGGACATTGGGGGGTCCAGGAGGAAGATGAGCAAAGGATTGAATGGAAGTTTGCAAGTCGATCCCTCAGGAGTACCGAATAAAATCCAAATATTGCTCAATAAAAGGCACGATGGGGGTGAATTTGAGTGCGGAAGATGCAATCATAAATGGATGCAGGAAATATGCTTTAAAATATCTCTCTCTCTCTCTCTCTCTTCCGTACGTGCCACAGGGGAGGGATGGGGGATAACATAGAAGAGGGACAAAAGCATCCACCCCCACAATAGCTGCATTGTGTGCAGTTTTATCGGTATTTTTGAATCTATTTTTTGAATTTTTCGCATAAATATTTGGATTGTACATTTGAGGGAAATTTTTAAGGAATATTTCAAGCACAAAATTTTTCCCGAAATGAGCTATTAAATGTTAAATCTGTGTGGGGGAGAAACTTAACAAAATAATACAATGTTGTGTCTACAGAATGAACCAATTTATTTGAAGGAAAATCTTCGAACTATTCGTCAAGATTCGAACTATTCGTCAAGATTCGAATTATTCGTCAAGATTCAGATTATTCGTCTAGAATTGGTATATTTGTAAGGAAAATTCGAATTATTCGTCATGATTTGTCCTATTCGTCACGGTTCGGTATATGTTAAGACGATTCGAATTATTCGTCAAGATTTGTCCTATTCGTCAAGATTCGAATTATTCCTTAAGATTTGTCCTATTCGTCAAGATTCGAATTATTCGTCAAGTTTTGTCCTATTCGTCAAGAATTGAATTATTCGTTAAGATTTGTCCTATTCGTCAAGATTCGAACTATTCGTCAAGATTCGAACTATTCGTCAAGATTCGAATTATTCGTTAAGATTTGTCCTATTCGTTATGATTCGAATTATTTGTCAAGATTCGGATTATTCGTCACGATTCGGTATATGTTAAGACGATTCGAATTATTCGTCAAGATTTGTCCTATTCGTCAAGATTCGAATTATTCCTTAAGATTTGTCCTATTCGTTAAGATTCGGATTATTCGTCAAGAAGTTTCAAACTATTCGTCGAAATTTTGATTTTTCTTCAAGAAGATTCGATGTCAAGATCGTACAATTCGCTAAGATAATCTAAATATTTGCCAGATAAACACCCCTTGTAACGAACACTTTATTAATCTTTTTTTCTTCGCAGCAAGCATTACCCGAAAAAAGCTCACATCAAAAGCTCCCAATTTTCAGTTAAATTTAAACGTACTTACTTTCCTGCGAGGAACGTCAAAGCGCACCCCCTTTCCACCCACTATTCCCGCACACCTGATCAAAGTATTTGATCTGATAATGCACTAAATGGGCAAGAATTTCAAACTAAATCAATTGCTACTGCAAGAATAATGAACGAACACACACAGAATTTAATCAAAAATTCAAATTGTAAAACCAACCGCATTATATACTCACAAAGGAGTTACTTTGGGCTTAAAAATGCACGCCACACACGCCGGGAGCAAATTGATTTTGTACGCCGTTGTGTGCAGGAGGTAAAAATGGTCACAAAGGTCATTAATAACTGAGTGAGAATTTACTACACGATACGCGTGTGGGTGGATTGGCAAAGCTCTGCAAAATTGAACTTTTTGTCGAAAATTGCATTTTGGGTGTATGTGTGTGTGTGGGTGGAATATCATCGGGGCAAATGCTGAAAATTAATGGGTGTTAGCATTTTAGTTGCAATTTATTAATGATATCCACTTTCATGTTGGTTGGGTTTTTGGTTCATTTGGCTAACGTGCCACCCACACTCGCACCCCCTACCAGAATGACGAGAAATCCAGTGTGAGGAGTTAGGAAATGTCAAGGGGTGAATATCTGGCAAAAGAGACGCAGCTAAGAGATTTTCAAGAGGTTTATTTGTGAAAAGAAATGAGTTTTAGTTTTTTTTAATATGAAATTAAAAATCTAAAAATTGAAGTGAGAAATTTATTGGAGAATTTCTAATGCTTTCGATCTATTATTTTCTAACGTAAAAACATGGTTTCTTTTAAACTTCTACGTTCGTCTCTAACGTTCGATCGTACAAGATTTCACATCTAAAAAAAATGTAAAGCTTGGTTTTCTCCTAACGTATTTTCAGCATTTTCTAACATTTTAGCATTTTCTGATAGTTCTAAAAGAATTGCAAATATTTAGTCTATCTAAATCTAATATGAGATTTAGATTTTTTTATTGTTGAAAATTACATCAAGTTCAACATGAGAAGGTGAATAAACTCCTTTGAGAAATATTAATGGAAAATGGGGAAGGAAGAAGAAATTATTGATTTTTCATGCGAAAAAAATATTTTGCTGTAAATTTGCCGTGTAAAAGGGGTCGGAAAGGGTATCATCCAGTCCACCACTTGGTATTCATACCGTGTAGCAGCTCAGAGGCTGCACACAAATGGGCCGCAAAAAGGGAATGGCAGCAAATACACTTGAAAATGCGAACTAGTGGAGAAGTCCTTTTCAATTCACAGCGAGAGTGGTCAATTGTTGGGATGTCAAGTCTGTGTGGACGCGCGCGATGGAGTGAAAAGGAGTGACTTTCTCGTCTTCTCGACGCCACGATGGCCACAAAAGGAGGGATTCTCATCCCCAATTCCTCCCATCATTGTCGTCCTCACTGATACCCTCTTTGGTGGGTCACTTCTTGCGCGCTCTTATGTGACTTTGCCCATTGAAATGGAATACTTCTTGTGCTTCTTATGCTCTCCCCCCGATCCCCTGGCTATGGATCAGTGTATCTGTGGACCATTAATGTGACTCCTTCATTGCATATTCTTCCGCCAATCGCTCAATTACACATACGAGGGAAAACTTCTTGTGAATTTAACTCCAATTTAACTGTTGCAAGAGATCAATTTCCTCTTTTTTTTTCCCTAAGCTTTGAACCTTTTCACGTTTTTCTTTAAAAGAAATTAAATTTCTATTCTTTAAGATTTTAAAATAATTCTCTTTCATTTAATACAGTCGGAAAAATCGTGTCCGGATGTAGTTCTTTGTTTTCCTCAAGTGGCTCAAACTTTTCAAAGCAGCATCACACTTTGGCGTGGATTCTTTTGCACCCATTTCCACGCGCGCTCAATTTGAGAAGAAGCCGCCTCTTGACGATAAAGGAACGGGGAGGAGGGGGTGGATGGCATTAAAGTGAAATTAAGTTGTTCACGCGGAGAATGGAGGGAAATGTGGTGGTATGTAGCGCCATCCTCATCAATTCGAGGAGCGATTTTTAATTAAATTGTAAATTCGAGAAGGCGAAAATCCTGCCCATCTCTGGTCCCCAAACAGTCTTTTTTTCTTCTTTTTTTTTTGAAGAGAGAGAAAGTAGATAATCCTTGAGAAAGGAATCTCCTTTTTTTCTTCTCCATCCTCAGTTTGTCCTGTGCTGAAGCAGTAGCGAAGAAAGTTCTTCTGTGTGCCCCCTCACACCATCGTTTGACCTCTCATGCCAACGCGCATCGTCATTTTCCAAATAATCAAAGACTTATTAATGTCGCACCAAAAAGCTCCCAAAGCACCCCCAAATGTGGGTGGTGGATGTTTTAATTAAAATCCATCCACTTCTTTGATTTTCTCCTCCGTCTCGTCGCATTGCATTCCAGTGTGTGGTTCGTCGTTTTAATTTTTTTCTTTCTTCTTCTCCATCTGTGAACTTTTCTTTGATGACCCAACCACGCGATGGTCCGCAATCTCGGCCTTGGATACACCTCCCTACCACCCCCCTCCCAGCGGCATCAAGGTGAACACAAAGTCATTAGATAAATTTTAATTGGAAAAGTGTAGAGACGACCGTCCATTATCCTTGGATGGCGGATGTGTGGGTGGCATGCGCGGGAGGGGGGCGAGGGTGAGAGGCCAAAGTTGAGAATTGAAAGTTTGACCACAAAATACACACCACCCACAAGACTTTTTATGAGCTTTTTTTTGTTTCTTATTGTGCTTCAGCAGCTTTTTCGCGAACTTTTTTTTCGGCACAGGAAGGAAGTTTCGATTGACTTTACTTTGTTCTTGTAGCTGCTGATGTATATTTTAGGGGAAACATTTTGCTCAAGGAGGTGTAAATTTTAACGGGGCGCGGGAAACTCTCATTATCCGCGAAGAAATGAAAACTCACAAAAAAAGGGAGAAGATAAATTAAAAATTTGTTTGATTTTGTACTTCAAAGCTTTGTTCTTGCAGGCACTATTTAGCTGTCTTCTTCAATTTTTTTTAGTAAGAATAAAGTAATACAGACTCTACCACATAAATTAGAAAATAAAATGTGTTAAAAATAATATTAAAAAAAAATCCGTGAAATAATTTTTTTCTTTAAATAAAACACCAAAAGTACGTTGAGAAAAGAAAAGAAAAATCAACACAAACTCGATCATTTTGTGGGGAAAAGAATCTCATGGGAGGTCGCGTGGGTGGTTGGTTGATGAAGAAGAAGAAGCTCAACAAGGTGAATAAGGGGAGGATGATGCAAAATAAAGAACATGAAAAACATGGACCTTTTTCTTGTTCTTTTGCACACAAAGTCCCACAGGTGGAGGAGGCGAACGTCCTTTCTTCATTTTCCAACTACCCCATCAGCTTCTTTGCATAAGAATATTATTTTATTTTGTTTTTTTTTTTATTTTGTAAAAAATCTCTTCCAGTGAAATATGTTCAATGTCTTTGGGAAATATTGAATTTTTCTTCTTTTTAATAATTGAGAGAAAATTATCAAATGGGGTTGTTATCTGGGACTGTATTCTCTAAGAGTGAAAAACTCTCGTGATAAACTCCCGAAGGCTTTTTGCAGGAAAAAAAGTGAGGAAAACTTCACGTGAGCATGATTCTCTAAGATAAAAATGTACGGGTAAGCTGACCAAGCTTACGAGAGCTGTGTTTCTTTCAGTGTACCAATTTTGTGAGAGCAAACTAGACCGCGAATTTGTTTAAATACATGCAAAGTCGGGAGAAGTTGAAGTCATCCCCCAAGAAATCTTTAAAACGCCATATCTCGGGAACAGCTCCATAGATTTTCGAGTTTGAGCTATCGTTGGAAAGGTCTTAACCTCAACTATAATATATTAAAATATGAAGTAAATCGATAATGGCATTTTCGAAATATTCGAGTTCGAAATTTTTGAAAATTTTGATTTTGACTTTAGCGCCTCTCGCGGTCATTTCTTGAAGTTGCAATGTTCTAGACATTTGTAGGGCTTCACGAAACCTTTCATTTGCACTTGAGTTGATCAAAATCGGACTTGTAGAACCCGAGATATGACATGCCAACTTTGGAAGGCTATATCTCGAGAACGGAGACATAGATTTTCTTCATTTTTGGCACGGAGCTAGATAATATAGTCAACTATAACATACTAAAATTTCATCCAAATCTATCGTACAGTTTTCGAGATATTCATCGAAAACTCATCGAAAATGTTGTTTTTGATTTTTGGCCCCCTAGCGGTCACTTTTGAAACTTCGGATGTTCTAGAGAGTTGTAGGGCTTGTTGAGAGCTTTCATTTGAGCTTGGGTTGATCAAAATCGGTCCAGCCGTTTTCGAGTTATGGTCGGTTATGGTTTCTTTTAAAGCGCTAAAGCCTTCAGGAGTTTATCACGGGAGTTTTTCACTATTAGAGAATTCATTTCCTGGGGGAATATTTGTAAATGTCCTGAATAAATTGTCGATTTTCAACTAATTTTCTACAACTAATAATTCAAATTTCAACGCACATGGGTAAGCCTCCACAATGTTGAATAAAACATCAAATTATCATAACGTATCTACCTTATTACACACCTTTCAATTTATTATCTCCCGGAAAATGCTCCAAAAAGCACCAAAAAGCTTGAGAAGGAGCAAAAGTGAAAAGTTCATGGTGTGAAGTCGCTTGATTTGCCACAAGAGGATGAATCAATTGGGAATCGTGAATTGTAGACTATCTGCCTTACCTCCCTATAAGGAAATCGCGTGAAGATGCTGGCAGTTGATACCACACAAGTTGATGGCATTTAATTCCACACAAATAGATTATCGGAATTGTGAGAAAAGCGATTTAGCGCCGGGTGGATGGGAAATAAAATAATTTTCGCGCCCTTCGTGCCCCTCAGTGTTTCCGGGAAAGTAGGTGGGAGGCATGGGTAGGTGGGTAGAATCAATACGCCCCGTCTGGATGATTTCGGCACATGGCGATGAGCACACAAAATTGGATTGGGAAGGCGCGAAAGAGCGAAGAGCAAAATGTACTTCAAAAGCTCAGCAAAGCACAGTGTATACATATAAAGCCCAAAGTCTTGAGCTTTTGGAAAACTAATAACAATACCAAAAGGATCAAGTTTCGCATTCACAAGACTTGAAGGGAGTTGAGGGGGAAGCTCAGCAACGAATCTTTCTTTGGGAAAGGTTGGGGGTTGTGTGTAGACAATCCTTTTTGTGTGGGAGTGGGTGGGTGAGTTCACGCAGATCTATTTCTCACAGAGAGCCTCATGATTCACCCTCTCCCCATCACTCTCTCTCTCTCTAAGCCACCCCAACCACCATCATCCCCCTCATAACCCCTTTGACGTCTCTCTGTGTGAGGATTTCCTATTGAATTTTGGAATAGGAGGTGGTAGAGCGCATTTATTACATTGAGGGCGACGAGCAGCCACCCACCCACCCCCTCCGAACGGATCGGATGTGGTGGGAAATCGATTGAATTTTGCAGAACAGACGAAACCGAATTTCCTCCCTTTTCACCCCCCCAAACATTGAACGTTTTTCTATACCATCGCACACTTCTTGTTTTCCCTTTTCCGCCTTTTTTTTTGCACCCAACCCGCCGCCGTCGCTGTGTCGCCCCGGCGTACGCGTAGCCGCCCCTCTCAGCAGCCAGTTCAATGTGGAAAAAAAACAATACTTCCACATCGCGCAAAAAAGGATGGTAAATGGAATGTATGTACATATTTAGCGGTCTTCCCAGTGCTCCTCATCTTGTATACCAGTGCTGTGTGGTGACGTGAAACAAAACCCGGAAATTCATTTATTCACCCCCCAATCCCTTCGTGAAGACAACCCACCCAATACCGCAAAGAAAGGGCAACGAGGGAAAAGCTCAATGCATAATATCGGAATGTAGCACAAATTTATTTGCATTGGAATACAATTAAAACACACAAAAAAATACAATGCGGAAAAAGTGGTTAAATTCAAATATGAAACCCCATTCAAATACATTAAAAAAAAAACCTCCGCATCGTCTCTTCGCGCAGAGAGAAAGCAATGAGAATTTTGCAAAATGCTCACACGATAATTTTTTTTTTTTTTTGAAAGGAAAAATTTTTGTAAAGTTATGTATGTGGTTGGAAATATGTTGGGAAAACTAAACAATGAGTGCTGAAGAGTTTACATGGCAGATACGCATTCTATTGGAAAATAGAAAAATATTTTTTAATAAAGAATTTGGGGTAGATTCTGATAAAAATCTTTTCTTTTCTTTTATAACAACATAAAAGTTGTTGTAAGATTTTCACAGTTGGTGATTGGGTGAAATTCACTAGTCAGACACACTTAAGATTTCTTAAGAAAAATTTAAGATTCTTAAGTTTTCTTAAGCGAAACTTATGATTTCTTCAGTCAGACTAAATCAGGCCGTAAAAATCATAGAAAATATGCATTTTGCTCGATTTATTTAAGAAATTTAAAGATTTTCTTAATAAAGCTTAAGAGTCTTAAATTTTTCTTAGAAATTCTAAAGTTTTTCCTAAAAATCTTGGCAAATCTTATGAAAACTTGTTGTTACATTAAAGGGGAAAAATTGTTTTTTAAAGAAACAATCAGAAGATCTTTAAATAGCTCTGAAAAATAATTTTCCTTCAATAACCCGTTTAAAGAAAGTAATAAAATGTTGAAATTTTAACAGATTTTTCTCAGAATATCAAAAATCTTATAACTGATGAATTATAAGAAAATAAAAAAAAGAGTTATATGAAAATCTACCCCAATTAAGTAAATATTAATTCTTCTAATTAATTTTTATCAAGAAAAATTAATTTAGAATTATTGACTTTAAGGATAAGAAGTTCCAGAATTTTTGAAATTTTCAACTTAAAAATCTTAAGATTTGTACAGATAATTCATTCTACTCCCTTCCACTGTTAACAAAAATTGGTCATTTATGCAATAAAACACCCATGAAATTCTTCACTGATGCCCTCCATAACTGTTGACCTACATTTAGCATCTTTCACGTATTTGCTGGACGCCTTTCAATGTCCCCAAGAAAAGGTTCTTTGTAAAAGTTTGCTCAAATTTTGTGAAACATTTTCATCAGAAATTTCTTACAAAAATATTTTACGACTTAAAAAAATTAATAGTGTTTGAACAATAAGGGGTGATTGGGTTAAAAATCTAACAGAATCATCTTTAAAAAATTTGTCTTTGCTATGACTCCTAAAATAGGTCTATTAGCTTGCCTATTATCTATTGGCTCAACATTTGCCGTAAATTCAAGACAAAATCGTACCAAAAAAACTGGTAAAATTCTACAAAAGTACGTCAATCGTGACAACACATTAACCCTCATTCGGGGATGGATGGGGAGTCTTCCTGACAAGGCTCAGGCTAAATATACGAGCATTTGTCACACCAAGAAGACCATCCTTCTAACGCCAAGCCCAGCCAGGCACAGAAAAATTGCAATGCGTGCAAACTGTGGGGGTAGGTCCTTCAAACAGACACAGATCCTTAACAGTTAAATTGAGGTTTAACGAGATACAATTTAGGCGGTCAAAATAAGGCAATAACTCAATGGTTTTGGTGGGAGTTTTTGGCGAGCTCCATGCGGAGGCGGGGGTGTGATGAGTGTTGTAATCGTGGTGACACTCATTTGGACACATTGAGAGAAAAATGTGCGAGGATGGCTCTTCTGTGCCTTTTTTTCCTTCTTATCTTAATGTGCGGCCGTGTCTTCAACCCCTTTTATTTCCGACCAAATAAAATTTTTCTCCGTCTGGGAAATGGCTCAATTGGGTACAAAGAGAGAGGGAAAGAGAGTGTTTGTGTTGTATGTAGATGGATGGTGTGAGAGAAAGAAGGGAAGAATACTCTGAGGGAAAATGCTGATGGAACTATTAAAGAGATACCATCGCATCCACCAACTTGAAGAATTGTCATCTATTTCAGGGGGATTTTTCCGTAGAAGGCCTTTAATTAGATTTAACCCCCGCCCCCTCATAATACCGCAAGAATGAGAGACAAAAGTCAACATGCATTGTAATGGTAATTAAATTGTCTTTTTTTATTGCTTCTCTGAGGGGGTGGGGGTTGTAAAGAATTTATTAAGTGTTGTTTGAAACATATTGTGTTGTTTCGCCTATGTACACATTGATGCAATGCTATGGGATACAATGAATAGTTTAAAAGAATTTTCTGTACAATGTTCGTACAATCTTAAAGGGAATTTCTTTCAAAAGAAAAGACTTTTCTATTGCCAAGGTCATTTAATCCCATTTTATTTTAATACCCGAATGTTTGGGGGGTTGAAAGAATTCCATTTGAAAAATATTGGTAAGACAAGTGAATGAGAAAAGAAAAGAAGGTCAATTTAATTTAGGAGATTTCATTTCCTTTCATGCTGTATACCCTTTTCAAGTCACCTTTCGCCGGGCAAGACAACCAACGCACGGGGGGGGGGTTGAGAAGAGAATAAATTCCCAAATTCCTCCGCGCCAAGTTTTTTTTTCCCACTCGGTGGGAAAGAATGGAGACAAGACCAGGGAGGATGAAGAAGAAAAATCCAATTCAACAAATTTCCTTATATTCTCAAGTGTATCGTACATTCAGTACGTATCACCGCGTGCCCTCCAACTCGCTCCATCATCCTTTCTCTGACTCAATTGGAAATAAATATTATTTCTCCGAGAATGATAACAAATGGGGTGTGTAGGACCTTTGGTAATACGAACAATGTTTTTTTTTCTCTTCATATGGAATTTTATTTTGTAATTTTTACAAACTTCCTCACAAAAGATTTTCGTAACTAATACATTTTTTTTAGAGAAATGAGTTTATTTCTTTCCGTTCAATGGCCTTAATTTGACCTTAACATTGATATTTGCACCTTAATTGCAAATATCAATATAAGATTATGAAGAAATTAAATTAAAATCTCGTTTTTCGCATCTTCTTTTTCACCTTCAAACATTTTTTTTTGTATAAACCCGTTTATCTCAAAGAATATTTGAATATTTAATTAAGTTTTGAATTTCGTTGCGCACAGCTTAATGGAAAGTTTTTTTTGTGTTAGTTTCTTGTGAACTTTGTGAGTGAGAAAATGAATAAATCGCACGGAGGAAGTCAAAAGTTATGTGAAGAAAAATTCTATCCAAAGTATGATGAAGGGATTTGGTTGCGTTCGTGTGAAGAAGAAATTCTCGATCCGATTGAAGGGAAAATTTCCGGAATAATTCCTTTGTGGCTCAAGGGGAGTCTTCTGCGGAATGGCCCAGGGAAGGAGGCTTTTGGAAGCGATCACTTTCAGCATCTCTTTGATCAGTCAGCCATCCTCCATCGATTTACCATTGAGAGTGGTTCAGTACGGTATCAGTGTCGTTTCTTGCAGACAGAGACCTTCTGCAGGAATTCCTCATCTAAGAGAATCATTGTCACGGAATTCGGGACGAGTGGTGCAAATGATCCTTGCAGGACGATATTTGCAAAAATGGCCTCTGTATTTAATCTCGGAGAAAGTTCCTCAGACAATGCCGTTGTGTCCATATACCCACTTGGTGATGAACTTTTTGCCTTCGGAGAGTGTCCAGCGATCTTTAGTATTGACCCAGAAAGTCTCAAGGCAAAGGAGAGAATTAATTTAAATGAAGATTTTGGGATAGTTCATCACACCTCACACCCACATATCCTTCCCGATGGCACAGCCTTCAACTTGGGGACAATTGCAACGGCTTTTGGACCCAAATACTGTATCATCCGCTTTCCAGAGCAAAGAACATTCACAGATGCCAAAATTGTGGCTACTCTGCCTGTTCAGAGGAAGCTCCATCCAAGTTATATGCACACATTTGGCATCACAGAGAACTTTTTTGTTCTCGTGGAGCAGCCTTGGGTGATTTCGACTTGTAGACTAGCAAAGGCTTCTTGGAAGAACAGTCCAGTTGTGGAGGCGATGAAGTGGTTTGGTGGACGTATGACTAAAATTAGGCTCTTGTCCAGGAAATCAGGTGAAGTAAAAAGATTTTTTTTAAAGATGTTCGAAGTTTCTTCTTCATTTTTCCTTTGGTTGTTTTTCATTAGTTTTAGTGGAACCTAGGGTAAAATAGTGAATTTTTGGGAGATAATATTTCCTGAGTTCTGTGGAAATATTTGAGTTTTCCCATGACGACTATTTCATAGGAAATTTTCCAGGCTACAACTTTGTCTCAGACGATTTCTCTCTATCTCAGCGGGAAAATGCTTTTTCAGGTCATTTTCCAAACCCTTCCACATTTGCCTATTCCAAAAATCCTGGGGTAAAATGGTGAATTGCGTTTTTTGTTCCCTAATCTTAATTTAATGAAATTATTTTAGCAAGGCACAATAATATCTATTGAGAATGAGAGATTTATGTAACAATTAAAACTTTTTTTTAATAAAAAAAATACAAAAAAAATAAAAATAATGTTGAATTTAAGAAATTTTCTTTTTTTATTTTAGCTGTGATTCTTTCGAAGAAAAGAATAGCACAGCTTCTGTGTACCACCTAAAATGCAATGTTGTTCGATCGGGCTCAAACTTGGTATGAGCACGAATTAGAGACCCCACATTCCGAAAAACGTATGCTCCAAAAAACTTTTCCGGCCGTCCGGCCGGCCGTCCGTCCGTCGTATAAGGCTTAATAACAAGAGAACGGTAATAGATAGAGACTTGGGGTCAACGGCAAAGTTCAAATGTTTGGTGGAAGACATCCGATTATGAGGTCAAATCCACCCCCCCACCCTTCCGTCCGCCATTTTGGAACACCCCTAAATTTTGTTTTCACTATATCTCAGCGCCTGTAATAGCTAAAAATCTGAAATTTTGATATGTTGTAGGGGCCATCAAGACCTTTCCAACGATACCTCATTTTCGAAAATCGGTCAAGCCGTTTAGTCAATATGGCCGCCACAATTTTTCATCGAAAATCGGCCATAACTCGAGAACGGCTTGACCGATTTTGATCAACTCAAGCTCAAATGAAAGCTCTCAGCAAGCCCTACAACTTTCTAAAACATCCAAAGTTTCAAAAGCGACCGCTAGAGGGCCAAAAATCAAAAACAAAATTTTCGATTAGTTTTCGATGAATATCTCGAAAACTGTACGATAGATTTGGATGAAATTTCAGTATGTAATAGTTGACTATATTATCTAGCTCCATGCCAAAAATGAAAAAAATCTATGTCGCCGTTCTCGAGATATAGCCTTCCAAAGTTGGCATGTCATATCTCGGGTTCTACAAGTCCGATTTTAATCAACTCAAATGCAAATGAAAGGTTTCGTGAAGCCCTACAAATATCTAGAACATTGCAATTTTGAGAAATGACCGCAAGAGGCGCTAAAGTCAATATTTTGCATATCCAAAATTTTTAAGTTTAAATATCTCAAAAACTGTACTATGCATTTCGTTAAAATTTCAGTATGTTATAGCTGAGGTCAATACCTTTCCAACAACAGGTTATTTAAGAAAATCTATGGAGCCGTTCAGGAGATATATTGGTTTTAATTTTTATTTAATTAATACGCAAATTCTTAGGCGCCCCGCTTCGCGGGGCGCCTTATATATAAGGTATATAAATATAAATGCAGAGTAAAATATAACGGTAAAATATAAATATATGTATATAGTTGCATGTTTAATTAGTACGCTAACTATTTGGCGCCCCGCGAAGCGGGGCGCCTTATATATAAGGTATATATAAATATAATATAAATAATATAAATAAATGTAAATGCAAAGTAAAATATAACGGTAAAATATAAATATATATAGCTACATGGTACAGATTAAGGAGAAAAGGGAATGTACATGGTAAGTTTCACTTACGGGCTGTGATTCTTCCTTCAGAGGCCAAGTTAAATATATTTAAATGCAAAGTCTAATAGATAGCTGCAGAGTATGGATTAATCAGAAAAGGGAATGTACTGGTAAGTTTCACTTACGGGCTGTGATTCTTCCTTCAGTGATCAGTCTAAGTGTGATATTTGATATAAGTTTGGTGGTGCAAACTCTGGGGAAGGATGACTCGCGCCACGAATCACAGCCAATGCGCGAGTTAGCCTTCCCCCATTTTTACTGTTTTCAGATTGTCCTCGATACACATTCCAAAACATCCTGCTAACGAAACCAATAACACCAGACATGGATGAAGCGTCAAATATGAGTTCGGTGATTTCTGATCAAACCCCGATGGTTAAGACAGATGCAATTCCCGTGGAGTCTGATGTATTGGGAATGGAGAAGGAGAATCATCCGGAAAATGATATGAGAACCCCCGAGGTGAGTCTTTTATTATTATTTTCAATGATATCATTGGTGGAAGGTCCTTAAGTACCAACACCTTCAGTGTAAAATTGAACCAGTAAGATCACGTAGGTGGTCATAGCTGAGATCATTGAGTAGAGAAGTGTGTGATCCACGTTAAACATCCCACAAACTCTGAATGGGCTCCTTTCGTGGAGGATTTGTAGAGAAAAGTCAGTTATGCTCCCCTTGAGGCGCTCATCTATCCTGTAAACTGGACAGTTGTGGAGGGTTTTTCCTGCAATTGCCAACTAAAAGAGATTTATTTCGGTTATTTTGTGGTCATAACATGTCCTTTGAAGAGTAAGGATTTTTTTAGGTTACAATTCATTAATAAAAAATAAAAGAAAATTAAATAAAAGGACTTAGAGTTTATTGAAATTATCCTTTTACTAAAGGATTACGTTACGTTACGTTAAATGGGGTCCGGAGACTTTCAGCTCCTGTGCACTGCGGCCCATGTGGGCCTATTGTGCATCCCCTTGATTAGTGTTGGATATTGAGGCGTTTAATAAATTTGTCGACCTCAATTGGAGTAATGCTTTTTGGGAGAGGCAATTTGCAGGTGCTTGTGCCCAAATGCAGCCTCCTAGAGTGGACCAAGGCGTCACACTGGCAGAGAAGATGTTCGGCAGTTTCCACCTCGGAATTGCAGAATCTGCAGACGTCAGTGTCGGACCTGCCGAATTTTTTAAGCATGTAGTTCAGAGGGCCATGGCCCGTTGCGAACCATGCGTAAGTTCTTAGCAACGGTTTGCTCAGATTAATTATTTCAGGGTGTTTTGGTAGGCTCGTTCCGAAGAACTTTTTAGCCTGTTTCATCCCCTTAGAGGTATTCCAGTGGTGTGTTCTACATTCGAACTCCCATTCCCGGATACGACTTACTAAAGGATTAAGGACTTAAAGTTTATTTAAGTATTTAAAGTTTATTGAAATTATTCTCTTAAAAAACGAAAAAAAAATTCTCTTTGAGTTTTTAGGGTTTTTAGTGATTTTTTTAGTGAGGAAAATGGAGATTTGTTTTAGCTGTGTTTCTTTCAGACACAGCTTTTGTGTACCGAGCAAAATCGAAAGTCGTCAGATCGGGCTCAAACTTGGGATGAGCACGAATTAGGGTCCCCACATTCCAAAAAACGTATGCGCCAAAAAAATTTTTTTCCGGCCGGCCGTCCGTCCGTCCGGCCGTCCGGAATCAATCGCTAAATTGCGAGAGAACGGTGATAGATAGAGACTTGCGGTAAACGGCAAAGTTTAAATATCGACTGGAAGACATCCGATTATGATGTCAAATTTTACCCCCCACCCCTCCGTCCGCCATTTTGAATAACCTCAAAATTTTGTTTTGCCTATATCTCAGCCCCTGTAATAGCTAAAAATCTGAAATTTTGATATGTTGTAGGGGCCATCAAGAGCTTTCCAACGATACTTCATTTTCGAAAATCGGTCAAGCCGTTTAGTCAATATGGCCGCCACAATTTTTCATCGAAAATCGACCATAACTCGAAAACGGCTTGACCGATTTTGATCAACCCGGGGTCAAATGAAAGATCTCAACAAACCCTACAACTCTCTAGAACATCCGAAGTTTCAAAAGTGACCGCTAGGGGGCCAAAAATCAAAAACAAAATTTTCGATGAGTTTTCGATGAATATCTCGAAAACGACGACATAAATTTTTTTCATTTTTTGATATGTTGTAGCTGACCATATTATCTAGCTTCATGCCAAAAATTAAGAAAATCTATGGATCCGTTCTCGAGATATAGCCTTCCAAAGTTGGCATGTCATATCTCGGGTTCTACAAGTCCGATTTTGATCAACTCAAGTGCAAATGAAAGGTTTCATGAAACCCTACAAATGTCTAGAACATTGCAACTTCGAGAACTGACCGCAAGAGGCGCTAAAGTCAAAAACAAAGTTTTCGAAAATTTCGAACTCGAATTTTTCTAATATGGCGACATAAATTTTTTTCATTTTTCGATATGTTATAGCTGACTTCAAGACCTTTCAAACAAAAAAAAATTATGAAAATCTATGGATCCGTTCTCGAGATATGGGCTTCTAAAGATTTCTTAGGGTATGACTTTTCAACTTTTCCCGACTTTGCGCGTATTTAAATTAATTTGCGTTTTAGTTTGCTCTCACAAAATTGGTACACTGAAAGAAACACAGCTCCCGTAAGCTTGGTCAGCTTACCAGTATTTTTTTTACTTTCCATTGAAAATTCCTTCACAGGAAAACTCCACAAAACCTTCTACGCTGAAGCGTTCGCCTTCTTCCACATAATAAACTCCTTTGAAGAAGAGGATCACTTAATCATTGATATCTGTTGCTATGATAATCCAGACATTCTCAATGGATTGTTCATGGATAGTTTGCGTGGTATGCAGACCAATCCAAACTACAGTTCAATGTTCAAAAGCAAATGCCTGAGATTTGTTCTTCCTCTCAAGCTCGACACATCCTGTAAATCTTCAGGATCTTCAAAATACCGTAAAAGGGAAAGAACAAATCTCGTAACTCTCCATGGAAGCTCAGCTAGAGCATGGATACAGGAGAATGGAAGAATCTTCTGCATTCCCGAAGAGCTTTGCAAAATACCTTGTGATCTGCCGAGAATAAATTATGAGAAATTTTCTGGGAAGCCTTATCGCTATTATTATGCCCTTGGGCAGGATTTTTGTGATCCTGGAAAGGTAAAAGTTACAAGTTCTGACTAGAAAATATCAATATTTAGTTAATTATTAAATTTTTTATTCTTTTTCTTCAGTTAATTAAAGTTGACGTTAAAACCAAGACGTGGATCACGTGGAATGAAGAAAATACCTTCCCAGGTGAACCAGTCTTTGTGGAAGCTCCAAATCCCACCTCAGAGGATGACGGAGTGATTCTATCAGTGCTACTTTGGGGCTCTAAACAGGAGAATCGTGTTGGTCTTCTCATTCTCTGTGCCAAGACGTTCAAAGAATTAGGACGGTGTGAATTTTCCACCCCAGGCCCTGTGCCGAAGTGCTTCCACGGATGGTTTGCACTGTCGGAAAAATGAGGATTATGATAAAGGAGTTTATTCGTTTCTATACGAGAAATTTCTTCATTTGAGGAAGTAATCGAGACAAGCCTAATTTTGCAGAAGATACCAAAAAATAATAAATTGGGAATCGTCAAAGAAACTTTTTATTTTTCACTGGGATTAGCAATGAAAAGATAACAAAAAATTACCCAAAAATACAATCAATGACGTTATAATTGTGTCTTTTCAAGTGTCTTTTGTTATTCCTTTCAATGAATAAAGCACTTGTGCTAATGTTTCGTAGATTATTTTTGACGAGATATTTTAAAAATAATTGAAGTTATAAATTAAAAGAAATAAAAATCACAATTATGACGTCATTTTTTGAATTTTGGGTAAATCCTTATTGAAATTCTTCCCAGCAATTTCGAGTGAAAAATTGGTAGTCTCTAACGATTTATTATTCGTTTTCTTTGAATTTTCCACAAGATAACGCGAATCTGGATCGTTTTTTTTTCAAATGAATAATTTTCCCTTACAAAACGGATAAACTCCTTTCAATTAAATATGAAAATATATGCAAGGATATAAATAAAAATGTACTGGTAAGCTGACCAAGCTTACGGGAGCTGTGTTTCTTTCAGTGTACCAATTTTGTGAGAGCAAACTAGAACGCGAATCAGTTTAAATACGTGCAAAGTCGGGAAAAGTAGAAAAGTCATACCCTAAGAAATCTTTAGAAGGCCATATCTCGAGAACGGATCCATAGATTTTCGTAAATTTTTTTTGTTTGAAAGGTCTTGAAGTCAGCTATAAAATATCGAAAAATGAAGAAAATTTATGTCGCCATTTTCGAAAAATTCGAGTTCGAAATTTTCGAAAACTTTGTTTACGATTTTAGCGCCTCTTGCGGTCATTTCTCGAAGTTGCAATGTTCTAGACATTTGTAGGGTTTCTCGAAACCTTTCATTTGCGCTTGAGTTGATCAAGATCGGACTTGTAGAACCCGAGATATGACATGCCAACTTTGGAAGGCTATATCTCGAGAACGGATCCATAGATTTTCTTCATTTTTGGCATGAAGGTAGATAATATGGTCAGCTACAACATATCAAAAAATGAAAAAAATTATGTCGTCGTTTTCGAAATATTCATCGAACACTAATCGAAAATTTTGTTTTTGATTTTTGGCCCCCTAGCGGTCACTTTTGAAACTTCGGATGTTCTAGAGAGTTGTAGGGTTTGTTGAGATCTTTCATTTGACCCCGGGTTGATCAAAATCGGTCAAGCCGTTTTCGAGTTATGGTCGATTTTCGATGAAAAATTGTGGCGGCCATATTGACTAAACGGCTTGACCGATTTTCGAAAATGAGGTATCGTTGGAAAGCTCTTGATGGCCCCTACAACATATAAAAATTTCAGATTTTTAGCTATTACAAGGGCTGAGATATAAGCAAAACAAAATTTTGAGGTTATTCAAAATGGCGGACGGAGGGGTGGGGGGTAAAATTTGACGTCATAATCGGACGTCTTCCAGTCGACTTTTAAACTTTGCCGTTTACCGCAAGTCTCTATCTATTACCGTTCTCTTGCAATTTATGGTTGAACCACGGCGGACGGCCGGCCGGACAGCCGGAAAAAAATTTTTTTGGCGCATACGTTTTTTGGAATGTGGGGACCCTAATTCGTGCTCATCCCAAGTTTGAGCCCGATTTGACGACTTTCGATTTTGCTCGGTAGGTACACAAAAGCTGTGTCTGAAAGAAACACAGCTAATTAAATCCTTCATTCGTTTATTTGATTTTTGCATTCGTTAGCCCTCCTTCTGTATAAATTTTCTTCACTGATTTATTTTTCTTTTTTAGTTTTTCCCAAATCTTTCGGAGAGAATTTCCCTCGACCCACCCACTACTCCACCGTTCATTGTACCCACATGGTTGTGAAGAAAAACATGCGTGTGTCTTCTTTAAATTCAGCAACATAACTCCAAGAAGTGGGTTATGCAAATAGACGCGTGGTTGAGTGTCTCCCTCATGTTAATATTTGGGCTTTTCCGCCAATTTCCCCGTTTTTGGCATTTTTCGAGTATGTTTTTTGGCTTTTTCTGCTTCACAAAAAAAATGTTTGAGGGTTGTGTGTGTGCGTTGAAGCTCACCCCCTCTGCGGAGGGAGAGACTTACTCAATGACTCGAATTGTGTGGGTGGGTAGGGGTGGTGGTGTGTAATGTTCCCCAAGGCGCCCATTTAAACCGAAATGTTTATTGAATACAAAAGAGGAGAAGCACTTATTGACACCATGGAAATATTGAATTACGTTTGATGTATGACTTTTCTCTCCACCTCCATCCCCCTCTGAACCATCTCACATGAATTCTTCTTCTTTCTCTGCTGTTGTATGTACAGTACAGCAGCACTTGTGTCAGCTTCAGATTTCCCATGAGCAGGGGTCCCATAGAGAGCCCATGAGAAGTAGAGGAAGAAGAAGGAGGACGATCGTGTTGGTAAGAAGAGAATTTTCTCTGTCATATCAAATATTTTTGGCACAAGTGGGTACAAAATAATTCCCCTTTCATCCCTCTCAAAGCTGAGCATTTTTTCATCCCTCCAAAAGTGAATTTTATTGAAAAATTCAATGTGAAAATCTAAGCGGGGTTCTTCTCATCATTCCTCCAGGTCTCAAATAACAGAAATGATTTGATTTCTTTTTGTGAATATATAAGTTTGTAAAGTGAAATAATTTCACAGAATGGTAGCTAATTTAAATTAAACTTTTTCCCACAAAGCACAACATCTCCCTCACTCTTGGCAATGTTTTTTATTCATTTCTCATTAATTTTATCAAAAAATTGATGTTTTTTGGGGAACATTTGTATTTTTTTTTAACAAAGTTCGAATCCCAAAATTAATGCAACTTTTTTTTTGATGGAAAATCATTCCCCAATCAATGCCAGATAATAATTTTCACCATCCGAACCATCCCTGAAAATGAAGCAAAAAAAAGGAACGCAAAGTTGATGAGAAATCGAAAGGAGATTTTTTTCACGGTGCTTCGTCAAATTTTTCGAGTATTTTGCGAGGGTGGGAGGGTGGTGGGTAAAAGATAAATCAACAATTTGCACCCTTAGGGCGTGTAATTTTGTGGCCTAATTTTTTTTACGATGGCGGTAAGCTAGTGTGGGAAGGAGAGAGGAGTGGGATCTCCTTATTTATTGTGGGTGGCTACGGGATTAGCATTGATGCGTCTGCAGGTTTGGAGATATTGACACAAGATTAATTGAAGGATATCGCTTTGGGGGCTTGACTACATATAAATATATCTCACTGCTCGTATTTTTTTCTCCCACCTCCTCCCGCCAGCCTCCATCCACCCACCATCCGGGTAGTAAAAGGGATATGCCAGAAGGAAGGGATTGGGATAAATTCGCAACACACACATGTGATAAGGTGGGGGAGGATGGTGCGTGGCATGTGTCAATAATAGACACGTCCCCGTGGATACATCTTTCGGCAGACCTCTGTCAATTTCGCCTCTAAGTAATAAATCTCTCAATTGTTTCTCCGCCAGCATATAAGCCAAGCCAGCATATAGGCCCCCCAGCATAGCTCAAGCATAGAGCCCCTATATATGGATCAGGGGATGTGTGGCAGTTGAGAGTAAAGTGGCCAGGGCAGAGTGAGGTGAGAGATACCCGCCATTTGGCCAAACGCATCTGTGAAGAATTCCTTTCATCGACATTTTGCGAGATTAACTGACAAGGATAGTTGGAGATTTTTTTCTCCATCACTGAATCGTTCTCTCCATCCCACAATTTGAGCATATAGAGATAAAATCATCCCCCTATCGCCTCTATCCTTTAACATTGGATTTTTATCACAGAAAATTCTCCTCTCGCTCTTTGATAATTTATTGGGGTGCTTCACATCGTCACCAAGCCACTCTTTCTCCCTTCTTTTTTTTCATTCACCAGTCACAGAGTTCCGGACGTTCCGGAGGTTTGCCCATTGAGGTGAAAAAGTACGGCAATCAATTGATTTATTTATTCCTTTTCTCTCCTTTTTTTAAATTCTTTTTCTCTCTCTTTTTGAGTTTTTTTGTGCGTGATGAAATACGTTAATTGTGGACTTTTTTTTACAAATAAGGATACTTTTTTTTTAAAAAGATTTGGAGGATTATTACCTAGTTCATCAGATGTTGAAAAATTATTAAATATTGAAGATTTTTCAAAAAAAAAATTATGATATTAAATATCCTCTCAATTCAACACTAAAAACGAGATTTATTAAAATAAAAGAAAATTCAAGCATCCTGATAAGGCTTCCACCCTTGGATCTCAAAATATTCCCTCGCTGCCATTTACAATGCCACAAAAGGATTCTTGCAATTAATTTTCAAAGTGACCAAAGTGTATGGTCAGTGGACATTCCTCAGGAGCAATTTAGCAAGAAAAAAATCCCCTCAAAATGGCATTAAAAATTCCTCCGAAAGCAGCAAAATCAGCTCGTAAAGCTAACTGGATGGAAATTCTCCACATTTTCTTTCATTCCATTACAAGGATATAATTTGCAGGATATTTTGAAAGAAAATTTATGGTAAAAAATTAAATATTTTTAGTCTTACATATTTTGATAATTCTTTTACAAGTTTTTCTATCAATTTAAATTCTTTTTTGTTTAGTATAAAAAAATTCCTTTCTTTCTCCATTCATTGAGCTATCTGTAAGTAAACAATTTCAAGAAGAGTCTAAACCACGTGGGTGGGAATGCCCTTTTATTCGATTCTTTTCACCCAAATTCATCCCTCAAAAATGCGAAATGCAATAAACTTGAGGACACTATTAAGCCCAGATTACAAGGCTCTCATTTCGCCTTTTTTCTCTCTTCTCTTTTCATCTCCTTCCATCCCTTATCGGCCTCGTTTGTACATCTGACCCCACTGCTTGACATTTTCCAACCCCTCACATTATGCTTTTATTGCTTTCTCCCTCATCATTCCCGTTGAAATTTTTCATTTTTCGCGAGGTATTTTGTTAACCTCCCTCCCAAAGCTCCCTTGTACGTCTCTCATAGCGCCTTAGGGGGCTTGGTTGGGGCTACAATAACCCCCAAAAACACACAATCCGCTTATGTGTATTTAGTACTTTATAAATGCGCTGCTGGAAATACGATGAGATTGTGCAAGAAAGGAAAAAAAGTCACTAACAAAGATTACGCGTGGAATTTTGAAGAATTATGTGGTGGATCTCACAGGAAAACCCGAGGAAAAACCATCTCTCACAGTCTCTGAAGGTATTTTCACCTCAAATAACATTTTTTTCTCAGTATTTATTTCTTAAAACCTTTAATCTCTACTTTCAGGAGGAAATTTATTTTTCAATTTCATTTTTTAGTTGTTTTCTCTATTAATTTTTAATCATCTAATCGGATGGAATTTGCAAGGAAGATTAGGAAGAAAATAAGCTTTGGAAGCTTTTGATGAGCTTTATTTAGCTGCTTGGTGGTTGATGGAATAATGAAAAATTATTAAATAATTTTAACAAGTATTCTAAAAGAGTTTTCTATTTTTCTTTAATATTTCGAGACTTTTTTTTTAATTTTCCGTAATTGATTTTGAATTGTCTCAATTTTTTCTGCGAATTTTCTTAAATTCTATTTGAATTCAATTCAAACAAATATTTTCGATTATTCTGAATACTTTTCTTTAAAAAAGAAACTAAAATATAAAACTCCGAAAATTCCTCTATTTTTTAAGACTTGTGCCATTACACTGTAATTCAAATTTTAGTTATCATTCATTACTAAAACTGGCACAGACGGAACTTTAGTAAAGAATTTTAGTAAGGAAATTTTTATACTAAATTTTTAGTATTTGCTCAAAACGAAAAAATGAGTTATGACTATTAAAATGTTTTACGTCTGTATACTACAAAAGTTCAGAAATGCTAACAGAGACTTTCGTTGACATAACTACTAGTTATAATTTTTTGGATTAAGGCAAAATAACTAAAATTTTCTGTTATAATTACTAAAAATTTTAGTAAATAATTCATTGACACTACAGAATTTAGTAGCAGTTTACTAAAATTTTGCATGACAGTGTAGGTAGGTATGATCACTTTTTAAATAAATTTTTCGTCTCATTTACTAATTTTTCCTCTTGTAAAAAAAATCGTGGAAAATTCTTTGAGAAATTCTTTTTTTTCTCTATCAATCAACCATCATTCTCGTCCTTTTTTTTATTCTTTTATTCTTTCGATTCCTTCCAACCATACGAAGCGAAAAAAAAACGTTACAAAGCCCAAATTACAGAACCCAGGCAAAGCGTCTCTGGTATGTTCTACTAAAGCGTTCTAATCCATGATGGAGAGGCGAAAAGGCGGGGATCAATTGAATGGGGCGAATGCAGCATTTGTGACATTTCAATTAAATTGCAATTCTTGACTTTGATCTCATGTGGATTGCATTGATTGCATTGCGTGCCTATGCTGGACGTTTCGTCTGGATGTCCTAACCGATGCTTTTGTGTGTGCGGATGACCCAACCCCACGTGCAATTAGTTACAAGTTCAGCAGCAAAAAGATCTGTGCGGTGACGGACCGTGAGACAAATCACGACGACGACCAATGTGAATGCCAACAAAAGCGGGGGTGGAATTGTACCCATGAGTCACGTAAATTGGGTTCAACCTGCCAAGCTAAAAAAAGGTTTGACGTGTATTTGTGTGCAATCCACCAAAGTTCTCTCCAATTAATTCTTTTCTATCCACCCCCTGTCCCACATGGCTGTTTTTTGAAACTCTATTTTTCCCGCTCTTCTTTTTTGAGCTTCATTTTGGGCGATTCGTTAAAATTTTGCGCAATATATGAGAAGTGGAAAAGAAAGAAAATCCTCACGATCTGTTGATCCAACTCCTCACTTTCACTTCAATCCTATATTTGAGCTGAGATAATATTGAACAATGCGCGCAGTGTGAGGGGTTGTGCAAATTACCCTCTGTGCATATGCCATGGGCAAATAAACTTCTCTCCACCCGCACTTTACATTCAAATTGAACTTATGGCATGACTCCGATGCTACCTACAATGTTGGAGTTATGCTAAAGAAGAATTTAAAGAATATTTGCAAAAGAAGGAATTTTTTAAAGGAATTTTCATTTCAAATTAAGAGATTGAAAAAAGTCTTAAAATAGAAGAAATTAAGCTTTTATTTAAAAATTAAATAGCCAACTTGCTTATCCATTAAACCTTCTACTACACCCCTAAATTTTCTTTATACAAACCCACAACAACTTGAAGAAATAATTCGGAATAAATATTAAATATTCGCTTAAATATCAATTAAGCAATAATGCTTCTAATTTTTTCAGTAAATTTTAATATTTTAGTTCTTGATCTTAGAACCTTAATTGCAGCAAGGGGGTATTTATCTGAAGGAAATTAATTGAATCTTCGGAACTGTCTGGATTCAGACTCAAAATTGCGCAGATTGAGAAGCAGAAGTCTAAAAATATTTAATTGAAGCTTGATAGGAATAAAATCAACTCTAAAAGTAGTAACTTTAACCCAAAAAAATACTAAATTATAGCTCAAGAATTTTTTTAGAGACAATTTTACGCGTGATTTGTATGATTTTTATTTTTTTTAAATAATATTAAAAATTAAGGATGTGTTGTTGAATTCAAAATAGTTCTTCAACCAAAAAAATAATAATTAGACCGAACTACACATATAGTTCTAAACAGGCTTAGTTTAAGCCTGAAAAGTAGTAAATTTTAGCCCTAAAAGTATTAAAAATTCAATACGAGAAAAGCTTTTTGATTATCAGTTCTGAAAAGCTCAGATTGCAGAATAAAGCCAAAAAAGTACTAAATTTAAGGTTTAAATTTCAGCCTCAAATACAAACTGAAAAATTGCTAAATTTAAGCTTTAAAAGTAGGTACTAAATTTAAGCCTCAAAAGTACTAATTTTAAGAAGTAATTATTTTAAAAAGTGCTAAATCCAAACGTAGAAAAATTCAGGAATTTTCAAAACCTAAACCTGAATAGGACTAAATTCAAGCCTAAAAGATACTAAATCTGAGCCTAAGGGAATACTAAATTCTTGTCTAAAAAGTATCAAATCAAGCCGAAAAGTAGTTAAGCTAATTTTTCTTTTCAATTTTCACTCATTAACAAGCTCAAATTGAAGAGTAAAGGCATGAAAAATAATAAATTCATAACGAAATGTGCTAAATTCAAGCCTATAAAGTTCTAAATTTAAGCTTGAAACGTATAAAGTTCTTGAAATATGCAAAGAGTTTTTAGACTCTTTCTCTAACCGAATTAATTCGAATTTTTCTCAAATTTAACAAAGAAAATGCAAATCTCAATTAATTTACATTGGATGTAATTGAAAAAAAAGTTTTTTTTAGGTGGCTTAGGGAAGGCTTAGGTGCAAGGTTATTTTGAAAATAGATAGCACGCAGGTACATCCCAATGGCGAAGAGTAATCACACCTTGTTTTTACTGCTGTGTGACGTTAAATTAATAATTCACCTGACTTTTCTCCACCCATACTCCTCCACACACCTCAAGCTATCGGATAAATCTTTACACACACACAGGTTGTAAAAATTCTCCCTTCCGGTGGGACATTCTACATATATTGCCGTGCAAAAGCTCCCCATGTAAGGCGTGCTGTATCGTTTTAATCTGCCGCTCTGTGGATCCCATTTGCGGGCTATAAAATAAAGTGTTAATTTTTCTTTCTCATTTTTTTTTGCATCACACTGAATGAGCTTGAGGAGATTTCCTGGTAAATTCCAGGAAAGCTCACACAGATTCAGTTTCCACATCCTTCTATGTGCAGAAGAGATTCATTTGTGAGCTCCCAACAAAGCCAGAAAAAAGCGGGAGCTTTTTGGGAGCTTTCCCAGATAGATATTGTCCTCCTGCATGTCCTGTCCATCGACAAAATGAGCCAAAGAAGAGTATAGTGATGGTGTAGCCTTTAGTAGAATGTCGTGAGGCATAATAAATAGGAAGTCAATCCCATCCATATTAGTTTTCTTTGCAACCTCCCACCCCGGAACAACACACACACAATATTGTTCCTCTCAGGGTATCCTGTCTCCATGCGGGGGTGTGGGAGCTAAATTAGTATACACATTGGAGGATTTTCCCTTCTTCTTCCACACACGGAGCTCATTTCGTGCGGCAGGATGTGCTTCTTCATTCAATAAACTACATACACTACATCACCACACTCTTCCACCCCCGCACACACAGAGGTCCCCCCACATACATCGTACCTCTTGTGTTTGGCATTGTTTGTGGGTGAAAATAAAAGGAAATTACGTCTTCTGCGGGGGAAAGGGGGTGGAGAGCTTTTTGTCAAGGAGAAAGAGACGAAAAGTTCTGCGGAGCGTGTAAATACCTCGAGAGATCGGAAATTCATTAAAAAGTAATTCATTCAGCTCTTCAGCACTTTCTCATTCTCTTCTCTCTCTCCAAAGTAATATTTACATGGCTTTATGGCATTACCATGTGGAAAAGGCGACTCTATTCTGTGTCTTATAAACGATATATGTATGTTGCTGTACCACATGTTTATACATATGTATATAATTTTGATGAATGAGAATTTACAGGAAAAAGCATGAAGAGTATGTAGGTAGTTTGCAGCTATTATATTTATTCTGTGTGTGTGCAAATTAATGAGATTTCTTGTAGATTTTGCATAGTTTTTAATGAAAAATAAAGAAAAGAATATTTCCTCTCTGAACTCAATGGAAATTTCCAATGACTCCAGTTTGAAAAGAGATTCAGCCAGGAGTTTTAACGTTTTCAGTTTGATACTCTAAGTGGAATCTGACAGAATTTAATATTTTCAAAATTGAGCTTTTGGGTCAGCGCATGACCCAATGGACCTTAAAGGGTTAAAGAATAAAACAAATTTAAACAGCCTCAAATTCGAACTGAAAACTTTTTGTTGGTATAGAATAAATCCTTCCGATTGCCTCAGCCAAGGGACGATTCCCAAACAAAGACACAATTGACCACTGAGGAAGACGCTCAGAAGCGTCGAAAGCTTTGGCCCTAAAATTAAAAGGAAGAGTTTGAGTTGACCTACCGTCCCTTGGCGAACGCAATCGGAAGGATTTATCCTATACCAACAAAAAGATTTCAGTTTGAATTCGAGGCTGAAATTTAAATTTGTTTTACTCTTTAATTTAATACTTTTAAAGATTTTTAGTACTATTTTCTTCTATTTTCTGACGTATTGATTTTGTTGATAGAGCTTCCGGTGTTCGTCAGAGGAAAATTCCCGCTCACCCAAGGAAAAGCCGCAATTTATGCCAAACCTTTCGAGCCTAGTGGCTCTTTAGGCCAGTAGAATTAGCGGAAAATGACCCCAAACTTTTAAATAAATTCGGCCTAGCCAAATTTTGCACCATTTGATTCATAAAAATATAAGAATTTTTTTAATATTTACGTGCATGCTCTGAAACGTATGCTCATTTCAGAAAATGCGTTTGAAAAATTTTTCATACATTTTTCCATAGAAGCCATCGAAGCCATTGAACGAACATGCGACGTCGCTGAACTTCGTGTTCCGAAAAAGTATGATTTGACAGTTGAAAATTTTCGAGTAAATATTTTCATTTTTGTGGGGATTTTTTTTTTGTGAATTTTGTGAAATAATGTGTGTTTACTTATTATTTCTGCATTATCTCATGTAGGAAGTACTTTTTTTAATCCTCTTTATAATTTGTTGAGTGGAAATTGTAAAACTATAGTATTTTATGTGGTTTGTGTGAGCAATTTCTTGGAACCTCCCAGTGACGTCACTTGTTCGTTCAATGGCTTAAGGCTTCTATGGGAAAATGTATGGGAATATTTAAATGCATTTTCTGAAACGAGCATAAGTTTTAGAGCACTCAAGTAAGTATAAAAAGGTTTCTTATAATTCTTTGAATCAAATGGTGCAAAATTTGGCTAGGCCGACTTTATTTAAAAGTTATTTTACTTTTCAGCTGGCCTACTTCTTCAGTGGTCTTGCTTATCGTTTTTTTGGGATTGTCCTCCTCTCTCAATGTTCCACACACTCATTAGGGTTTTCCGCAGAATTTTCCGTTCCAATTTTTGATTTTTCTTTTTTCTTCAGTCTTAAATCAAAAATTGGAAAGGATTGCTGCTTTTCCTTGGGTGAGCGGGAATTTTCCTCTGACGAACACCGAAAGCTCTATCAACGTTTTTAGTACTTTTTAGTCGTAAACACTCTATCTTTTTAAATTCAGTAGAATCAACAAAATCGTTTTAAAATTATTTTTATAATGAAAATCATACAAATCACCCCTAAAAATATCTCTGAAAAATCTTCTCCCAAATTTTTATTCTCGCACAGAGCTTTGAGAGAGAGAGAGAGAGAGAGAGAGAAATGAAGCAGACTACAGAAGCTCTTATCAACCAAACGCAACGAGGATATATAGCGAGGAGGCCCCTTAATTAATTATGTGCAAAAGAACAAGGCAATTTGGTTCGAAGGGGGCGAATCGATATGTGCCTGAATTGAAAATGAAATTCCATCCCTGGGAGATATCCAATAGCCAGTGAGAGAGAGAAATCCAATTAGGAACTTTTTTTTCTGTTCATCTCTCGTCCGTTCCTAATAATACAAACCTAAACAAGGGGACACATCATTGGAGAGGAAGATGAAAAAAAAGGACCCCGTGTGAGGATCCGGAAAATTCATATGATTTTTTATTACTTATGCCAGGGGCGGTGTTCTTTTTTTTGCTTCTTCTTCTTTTTCTTTTCTCTCTATGAGCTGGATGGGCTGTTGTTGGTGGGGGGGGGGGATGAAGGTGGGTGTGTGGAAATGAAAGAGATTGAGTTTAGTAACAAAGATTCAGAAACTTTACCGAAGAAGAGCCTCAGGCGTGGACTCTCTGCCAGAGTACTACACTTCGTCCTCTTCATATATGGTGATGGGGAGCTGTTGTAAGGGGGATGGGGGCAAAGTAGAGAGAGAGAGCCCCAGCATGTGATGGTGATGACTGTGACGTCTACAGCGATATATGGGATGTGACGTGTTTGCCAAAACACATTCAATTAAACAAAATCGTTTCCATCATCAATATGTTTGCGTGGTGATGGTGTATCTGTTGGGTGTGGACGACGAACGGATATAGTTGCGAGAAAGGAATATTATTCACCCCCGAGCCACCCCTAGCCCCCCCTCACATGTGTGTGTGTATGTGTGTGAAAGTAGCCCCAGGGATGAGAGTACCGAATGGACCATTTTGCCATGTTCCACACCACAAAACGTCCTCGCCTCCATCCGAGAAAGGACTTTATTCATTAGCAAGGAAACAACAGCACAGATCCAGCATAGAGTGCTGGATAGTGCTGAAGTCTGATTTCTTATTCATACATTGGAACTACATTTGTAATGACATTTTCCTGTGCTCTTTGGGGGGATATATAGTTAGTTTGATGCTATATATTATGTATGTATGTAATTGCTAGTGTTGCAGTATTTGATTTTATTCCCCAATATGTAGATTTATTATTATTACAAATTGTAATGGAGTGAGGAAAATAAAGGGTGTGAGCTCAATATTCATTAATAGTTGTTATTTGTTATTTAACTTGTGAGCTTTCTACTAAAAACCTAACAGAGGGAGGATGTTGGGTGTCATAAGACGTTTAAAAAAAATATTATAAAAAATAGAAAGAGAATTTAGAACTATCAAAAATTATGAACTATCAAAGAAATAAAAATTATTAAATTTAAATTTTTTTTTCAATTCGTTGCAATTATTTATTTATTTATTTATTGTTTAATGTCCTTGAACTGTCCCTGTCTCTGTAATTGTAGTTTGCTTTCCTAAAATGAAAAACAGATAAATTAGCCGAAGAAATCTACAGAATTTTTACAGAAATTTTCTGTAGATATTCAAAAAACTTAAGATGATAATTAACAGTTACAGGATTTATGTGGACACCGTGGCCATTTCGAGTTTTTAAAGCGTCATAGCTTAAAAAAAGTATTTGACCTATCGTGATATCACGTCTATACGTAGGGAATTTCAATTAAATTTAGTTAGGTGAAAGAAAATCTGGAAAATATTTTTCTTTTTAAAAGATAAATAAGATCAAAGTCGAAATTAAACGCGGAGGATGAAAATGGTCACCGTGGCCATTCAAATTCTCATAAATATTTGACAGCTTTTTGAGGTTATGTTTCCCCATATTTGTCAAATCAGTATCTCTTGTTATCTTTTCCACGATGAAAATCATTAGTGTGAACTCATTTTATTGTCGGAAGTAATCAGATAGTTTTTTAGAGAACTAAAGGAAAAGATTATTCAGGCGCATTAAGAAAATCTGAAAAAATGGTAGCAAAAAATTTGATTTGAAAGAGCAATTTTGCATTGATTCTTCGCAAATTTTCTTCATTATTAATTTTTTTGATAAATTATTTAGAAATTGAGTACAATAGTACTTCAAATGGATTAAGAATTAATCAAAATTTCGATCCTTATTCAATAAGCAAATATACAATAAACAAAACATTTAATATTTAGCTTTTTTATTATCTTGGACACGGTGACCACTTTGATCCTCCGCGTAGGTAAAAAGTGTTCAGTCCTCCAAGTGTTAAATATTTAAAATTATGAAATATCTACTAAATAAATCATTTTGAAAGTGAACGTATTTGTTGACAAATGTTAACTCAAATGGCTCTTATGGCTATTCAAAATGGTTCAATGTTGCCTGTTGATTTTAAGCTTGAATACTCACTTGAACCAATCAATGATTAAATCCCTCGTCCCCCTCAATCACGTTTACAAAAAAAAAAGAAAATAAATTCCATCCGCAAATTCACAGCAACTAAATTGTTCACAAAATGCCACCTCCCCTTAAAATTAATGGTGGACGCGCTGAATTAAACTCCAACGGACTGAAGTTTTACTTTTTTTAACGCGAGAACACCTCATAAAACCAATTACACTCATTAAGCCATGATGGCGCGGGAAAAAAAAGCGCGAATAGATTTTTTTGTTGTTGCTGTTGCTGGTTGTTCATCCACGGAAGGACTTCTCTGAAATTAAATGCAATTCATTTGGTAGCTCCCTCTCTCTCCCATTTTTCCCCGAATCCGTTGGGGGACACGCAAATCACCACACGATTTTATCAAATGGACCGAATGATTTCAAATTGACAGTGTGGCTGTACCAGCTGTGTAATTATTTTACGTTGGCCTTTTGTGCGGCATTTTCGCTTCGTTACATACTTTTTTATGGAGCCCCCATTCCCTTAAAAATTGGGGGTGGGTGGCGTTTTTTTTTCACGTCTCCTGGAAAGATAAAAGACGACGGACAGTGCGTGAACCCTTTTTATCGTGCGCGCGCGCCCAAAAAAACGTTCCCTTGAGACGCGATGGGCATTTTAAATAAGCAAAAGATGTCACTAAGCACGCCGTTTAGAGCTACTAGCTTCATGGGCTCCACGATGGAAGGAAGACACGTAATTAGCCTTTGTGTAAGGGGGTGCAAGAGTTATGATTAAACTGCTAAATCATCCCCTAAACCCTTTTCACATAGAATAAGTATTTATAATGTGAGAAAAAATCCCTCTAAAGGGAGTAAAATGTTGCAGAGAATTTCTATAGTGCTGAGATTTCATCATGGCGGCTCTATCGCTTCTCGAGAGCGTCCTTTGTGTGATGCCGGAGGTGCGATAAATTGGCGAACGTGGCAGGGTTTTTTTCTCACATTCTTTTTGCATATTTATCGTCACTTCAGAGCGTACCCATTTCACCCTTAAAAAGTGAGAGAGGGTATAATCTAAACCGCAAAAGTGTCAACAAATCGAATGGAATTGGCACCCACACAGCAGGTGGTTCAGGTGTGCGGTGGTGGTCACACAGCAAGAGGCACTCAATCGACAATTTGTATGCATTTTCCAACAAACTGCCATCATTGGAATTGATTTATGCGTATATTCTCACCACTCAAGTGCCCAATGAAATGCCACCGTATTTGAATGAATTATTGCACTCACCCGCAGGCTTTTATGGTTTCATCTATTTTTTACATTTTTTTTTGTCATAAAAAAGGCATTAAAATCCCTGAAAACCCATTTATTTGGTAATCTTTCTAATCTGCTGAAAATCGCCATTAAAATCTGCGGAATTTTTGTAGGAATCTCTACGGAATCTTCTCGTTTTCTTTCGGATTATCCTTTGTAGCTAATTTAATGATATTTTCTTAAGAAAATATTATGTATGTACGTACCTACATAATACATACATACATACTTATAGCAAGTAAAGATGAAAACGTCATTAATCAATTAATTGTTAAACATAAATTTGTGGCGCCCTGAATAGGGGGGCGCCACAGGGCTTTGGTCAACTCCTCTAGTAACCTCAACCCTCGTAGTCCTCAAACTAATCTACAGAGCACTTACACGCACAGCCATTCCCGCACAAGGCTGAGCTTCGACTAACTCTCTCTCCTACACACATCAGCACTCTTTGCCACTCTCTACAATCATCAGCACTCTTTGCTATTTTCTCATCTAATTACTCTCTCAGTGCTCTCCTACATTCTCTTGTGGATTCTCATATTCTCTCGCCTATTTGAGGGTTTGTAACCTAGAGGCAGAAGCCGTTGCCAAGGGTGGACACTGGGCAGCCGTTACAGTTACCGCCAATCTAAGGATACTCACTCTATGAGCAGGTTAATATTCGCTGGATAGTGAGTCGGGCGCTACAAATTCAATATAATTTAGCAAATAAAAACATGAAATCAATATAAAGACTTCATAATAATTAAATTAATTCCAAATAAGATCGATTATTTTGTAACTTCGTACCTTCCTTTTGCCAATGAAAATTTTTATTCATAGTTACATTATCTTGTGCTGTCGTAGCGTAATATGATGAGGAAATTCTTGATAAGTCAACTAGTGTTTTTGGTAAGAAGATAGAAATGTTAGAATAAAAATAACCAGATAAAAGATTTATTTTATTTTCATTTCAATTTAAAAAAAAACATCTAATCAATATTTTACGAAAACAAAAAAATAAATTAATTAAATTTGTGTTTTTGATGTAAATCATTTGCGGGGATGTGAAATGATGCACAGGGATGTAACAAAAGGAAGCAGAGGAACAATAACAACAGCAAAAATGTACTGGTAAGTTTCACTTACGGGCTGTGATTCTTCCTTCAGAGGTCAGTCTAAGTGTGATATTTGATATAAGTTTGGTGGTGCAAACTCTGGGGGAAGGCTAACTCGCGCAGTGGCTGTGATTCGTGGCGCGAGTCATCCTTCCCCAGAGTTTGCACCACCAAACTTATATCAAATATCACACTTAGACTGACCTCTGAAAGAAGAATCACAGCCCGTAAGTGAAACTTACCAGTACATTCCCTTTTCTGATTAATCCATACTCTGCAGCTATCTTTTAGACTTTGCATTTACATATATTTAACTTGGCCTCTGAAGGAAAAATCACAGCCCGTAAGTGAAACTTACCATGTACATTCCCTTTTCTCCTTAATCTGTACCATGTAGCTATATATATATAAATTTATATTTTACCGTTATATTTTACTTTGCATTTACATTTATATTTATATACCTTATATATAAGGCGCCCCGCTTCGCGGGGCGCCAAATAGTTAGCGTACTAATTAAACATGCAACTATATATATTTATATTTTACCGTTATATTTTATTCTGCATTTATATTCATATACCTTATATATAAGGCGCCCCGCTTCGCGGGGCGCCTAAGAATTTGCGTATTAATTAAATAAAAAATTAAAACCCCTATATCTCCTGAACGGCTCCATAGATTTTCTTAAATAACCTGTTGTTGGAAAGGTCTTGACCTCGGCTATAACATACTGAAATTTTAACGAAATGCATAGTACAGTTTTTTAGATATTTAGACTTAAAAATTTTGGATATGCAAAATATTGACTTTAGCGCCTCTTGCGGTCATTTCTCGAAATTGCAATGTTCTAGACATTTGTAGGGCTTTACGAAACCTTTCATTTGCGCTTGAGTTGATTAAAATCGGACTTGTAGAACCCGAGATATGACATGCCAACTTTGGAAGGCTATATCTCGAGAACGGCGACATAGATTTTCTTCATTTTTGGCATGGAGCTAGATAATATAGTCAGCTATAACATATGAAGATTTGAAGAAAATGCATAGTGCAGTTTCCGAGATATTCATCGAAAAGTAATCGAAAATTTTGTTTTTGGTTTTAGGCCCTCTAGTGATCACTTTTGAAACTTCTGATGTTCTAGAGAGTTGTAGGGCTTGTTGAGATCTTTCGTTTGAGCCAAAGTTGATCAAAATCGGTCAAGCCGTTCTCGAGTTATGGTCGATTTTCGATGAAAAATTGTGACGGTCATATTGGCTAAACGGCTTGACCGATTTTCGAAAATGAGGTATCGTTGGAAAGATCTTGATGGCCCCTACAACATATCAAAATTTCAGACCTCTAGCTATAATAGGGGCTGAGATATAGCGAAAACAAAATTTAGGGGTGTTCCAAAATGGCGGACGGAGGGGTGGGGGGGAGGATTTGACCTCACCATGAGACGACATCTGGTCGATATACTAACTTTGCCGTTGACCGCAAGTCTCTATCTATTACCGTTCTCTTGTAATTTAGCATCAAACTCCGGCCGGACGGACGGACGGACGGACGGACGGCCGGCCGGACGGACGGAAACATTTTTTTTGACATACGTTTTTTGGAATGTGGGGACCCTAATTCGTGCTCATCCCGAGTTTGAGCCCGATCTGACGACTTTGCATTTTAGGTGGTACACAGAAGCTGTGCTATTCTTTTCTTCGAAAGAATCACAGCTAAAAACTAGGAATGGAATTTTTGATTATAGAGCTTCACTGGAATTTATTATTTAGTTAAAATGTTTTTTTTCTCTCTCGCGGTATAGCAGTCTATTATTTACCAACCGTGTATTAATTTTTCAATTCAATATTTTTCAATAAGGTCGGGAGATTTATTCTGTGCGAGGGTGGCGTTTTTTTTCAATAAACGTGCCGAAGGTACCTACGCAAAATACGGGAGTGGAGGTGAATTGTTAACCAGGAAAGGGTTTGAATGTTTTTTTTTGTTTAATTATTATTAAGTCTTTCTATGAAATTAAAAAGTTTAGTGTATTTTTTTTATTTTTATTTTTTGAACACTATTAAGAGGTTTTTATTCTTTTCATTAACAATTCTATTTGATTTTCTAAGAATATTAAATTTTTCCCATGCCCTCATGAAGGAATATTAAACCCTTTAAGAAATTTCTTTAAAAGTTGTTTAAAAAACAATTAGTTTTGACTCTAAAAAAGCCTAATAAGTGCTATCCTACATAAATTTCGATTCAATTCAAAGGCTGATTGAATGGATATTGAATTAATTTAATATTCCAATTATATAGATACATACACTGTGCCCCCTACATTGAGGTAAATATTTTATAAATTGAAGCATTTGGTGAATTTCTCAATGAATCTCCAACTTTGATAAGATCCTCGCTTTGCTGAAGAAAGGGGTGAGTGGGCGGTTAAACCAAAGTCTTGGGAGATAATGAAAATTGCATGGGGGGTTCTGTGAAAGTTTCAGAGGGGCGAGACGAAGAGGTTGTGAAAGTTCAAGAAACATTCTCTTGGGGTTTGTTTTTGGGGCGGAGGGGGAGTTGAAAGTCAATATACTTTTGTACAAATTTGCTACTACGGAGCTTTTCTGTGAGCTTTCACACAATTCCATTTAATAAAATAAGAAGAAAAGGGGTTGAGAAATCCATCAAACTTCTCCTCTTTTTTTTTACACAAAAGAAAGGGATATTCTGCATAGGAAAAAAAATACCCCAAAACATCGTCACGTGTTTCATATTTTCCGAGTTACTTTCCCAAACGAATCACCCCCACAGGAGAAAGTCAAATTTTCCCACACAGACGGGGGGGGGGTGTATTGTACAAGAGAAATAGGCTTAAAATGTTTTTTTTTTCTTTGCTTTCTCTGAGGTGGATTTATCACCATCCCCCGCATGAGGAGGTTGGGGGTGGAACATGCGTGTATTTCCTTTTCAATATTATAAATTGTGTATGAAATTTTTTTCCATTCAATCCACCCCTAACCCGCGAGAGAAGAAAATTTCGCACTCTCACAACAATATTGATTGATTTCGCAACACACACAGAGCCCCCCAAAGGAACTCCCCCAAACCACCCCCCAACCACCCACAGCAATGTCAACAAATAATATCTGAAAAGCCTATTGAAAATGCTAAGTGAGTCGCTTATGGTAGTCATTCTAACGGGGCCACACTCTGAGTACACTCCAAATTTTTCCCACATACATACAACCCGGGAAATTGAGAGGGAAAAGCTCCAATGATGGGGTGGGGGGTGGATGGATGGATGCTGATGAAAATATTCATTGAAGGGTGTAACGTCGATTCGGTTCCCGGACACGAGAAAATTTCTAATCAATTTCACTCTTCGATTTTGGCGCACTTTCGCTCTTCCACCCACTCGTTCTCCTTCTTTTTCCCACCACCACCCAAATGAACAACAAAGGGGGTTGGCCCCATGGCAGCCGCCCCCCTTCTTCAGCTCTCAGTTCAGCACCAAACCATATTGATGAATGGCAAAATGAGGGATGGGAGGCGAAGCTTTTTAAAGGAAGGAAAAAGAAGGCTTTAGCGCGCGAAGAGGCGAAGGGATGAGAGAAGAAATTGAAAAATCACCTTTGACCCGGGATACAAAGGAGGAATTTGCATTTTGCAAATTTTCTTTTCTTCCAACCATTTTGTGCACAAACTCCCAGACACTCATCACTCACAATGGGGGCCGTGGGGGGTTGTCTGGCAAAATTGCCCAATGGGGGTTGGAGTAGATCCTAAGAAAACATTTGGGGGCCACAGAATAAGATTATCGCCTTTTTCATCACCACTTCTTTTTAGCATTCATCCACCCCCACACGCGGGGGCAATTTCGATGTCAAATCAATTTAAATGCCAGGATATGGGTGCTTAGGAAAACTTTTCTCAATGAATTTGGGGCCGTGCTTTATTTGTTTTTATTTCAAATATTGAAAAAATATTCAATATGGACACACGCTCTAACGGAAATTATTTGAAAAAAAATTCTATATTTTTTTAAGCTTAGTTGTTACAGTTTTTGAGATATTGGTCTTAGTTAGTTTGTCTTAAGATTGCTTATAAAAGACTTGAGTTTTCTGAAGATTCTTTAAGTTTTACTTAAAGAAAAACTTAAGATTTTCTAAGAAACATTTTATATTTTCAAGTTTTCTTATGTCGAACTTATGATATCTTTCGGATAGGCTAGACAGGCTATGAATCAGACTAAAGGATGAAATTCACTAGTCAGACAGCTTAAGATTCCTTAAAAAAGATTTAAGTTTTGTTAAATTTTTTCTTAAGTTTTCTTTAGATTCTTTAAGTTTGCTAAAGATTTCTTAAGAAAAATCTTAAGATGTCTCAGGAAAAAACTAGGATTCTTAAGTTTTCTTACGCAAAACTTAAGATTTTTAAGAAAATCGAGCAAAATGCATATTTTTGATGACTCTTATGAATTTCAATAACCTAGAAACGATCAGAAAAGATCACCGAAAAATGCATTTTGCTCAATTTTCTTAAGAAATCTTAAATTCGGCATAAAAACTTAAAAATCTTATTTTTTTCTTAGGACATCTTAAGTTTTTCCTTAAGGATTCTTAAGAAATCTTTGTAGGTTTTCCCCGCCGTGGAAAGTCTGTGCAATTTCTTATGTATTTTTTTTTAGATTCTCTAGAGTCTACAAGATTATAATTCAGTCTTTATTGTTTCCTCAAATGAGAGATTTTCCACACACAAAAATGAATAAACTTCTATTTCATTTATTTTCCTAAAAATTAAATTTTCGTCTTTCAATTAAAAAAAAATTTAAAAATCTTACAACATGAATCAAAAATTAACTTCTTAAAATGAACCTAACGATATTCCTTAAGAAATGACCAATCTTTTGTTCTCAAGCTCCTAAATCTGCACAAAGAATTTAAATAGATCTGAATCTTCTAACTTATTTTCTGACCATTTTATTAACTTCTTTGTTTTCCAGAAAGATTTATTTTGATGAAAAAGCTCCTCCCTCGCACGCACCTTAAAAGAACAAAATTTTGTGCATTGAATTTGAATGAAACAATGATGAAGGTAAATTGAGATAAATTTTATTGAGTAAAAGCTTCCACGGGTGATGAGTATAAAGAAATTTTATGGCATAAGTACTCACAGGTCCTTATTTTTCTTCTTTTCTTTTCTTTCGGAAGGACGTAAACTTGGCGCGGGGGGAGTGTTGAAGAGGAAGAAGAGATCACCTGGAAGTGAAATCCCATAAAATCATAAAGCAACAAAATGAACTTTTAGTGCCTTGAGAGACTTTCAATTGAGTTGAACTCCAAAGAGAAAGAGAGAGAGAGGCCTTTTTAGCGCACGCACACCCACCCACCCCCAGACCCTTAAATGGCATCCGCTAAAAAGCCCATGAAAAGGCACCCCCACAACACGCAGCAGTGTCTTCCACCCTCAATTGCCGGAAACGGTAATATAATGAAATCAGAAAAGCATTTTATGTGCCATCTTCACATCCTTGACGGTTTGTATGCGAGGGGTGGGTGTATTTGCCATCATCATGCTTCTGTCCGCCGCACCTGAGTACTCTCATCACTTTTCTTTTGATGTTTCCACCAGCCAAAGAGGGTGGTGGTTGGTTGCTGCTCTTGAGGGGGATACATTTTAAAAGAACAAATCAAATAGAAGGCGATTAAATGAAATTATGCGATGATGGGAGCAAAGTAATACAAAAACCTCCCACCCACCCCCACATGGACGTATTTTCCTGTCCGTTGTTGACCTAATTTTAATGGTGTAGTAGTGAAAGGAGGGTCAATATCTTTGCCATCTCTCTGCGTATACAAACAGGAAGCATTTTGGGGATAATTTTGATTGAGGCTTGAAAGGAAGTTATTATAATCTATAAATTAAATTTTTGGGGTTTCTGGTCAGCTTAAGAGGGTATAAAATAACTCATAATAAATTATGATTTGCTGTTGATGTTATTTGTTGGCTTTATGTTGTGTGAAGAAACATTTTGCCCTTTTCAGTTTTCTGTGTGATTTAATAATTTAAATGTTATATGAAAATGAAAAAGAGAGAAGAAAAGGGAAATGTTATGCTTTATTTTTTGAAACGTTTTGTAGTTTTATGACAGTTGAAGATATCAAATATTTGACATTTGTACAAGTTTGACAGTTAAGAATGCTCTTTGTGGAAAAATATTCGCTTTTACATACTTTTGTGGGAAATCCATAAAGTGATCCATAAAAAGGGAAGTACATCGTGGGTTGTTTTAACGTTTATTTTGAAATGCAAACTAATTTTAATTCAAAATTATGACCATTTTGGCCATTTTGACAATCCTTTTATAAAGTTTTGACATTTGTAACAGTTTGACAACATTTTTGACATTTAATATGCTTCGTGTTCAGATAACTTTATTTTTGCATTTTTTTTTAGACTGCAAAATTTAATTATTTGATTTTTTTGGTGAAACATTCTAATATTTTCTTACAAAAAAAGCACCCATTAAAATCTTTTATGCAAAATTCAGCTAAACATAGAATTAAGCTTGCCTCATGCTCTAGAAAGTTTTTGTTTGTGCATTTGTATTTCTTTTAAATGATTTTTAAATGTGAAAATCTGATGAAATATTGGATAAATATTGGACAATTCAATTTTCTTTTCTAGTCCTTAGCCAATCCTAGCGATCAGTTTAAATTCAATAAAAATCTTTCATTTTTGTTCATTAAAAAATTTTTTTAAAAAATCTCTTATCTATAATTTTTCAACTCTGTCCGGAAAGTTTATTTTTAATTTCTCCTCTTAAGCAATTTCTTAGTATTTAGTTAAGTCTAGAGACTGTTTAGACTTTTCAAGGGATACTTAATACCCTTTAGAACTACAAACCCAAAGACATTAAGTCCTCTTCATCACCCAGAATAGCATTTAAAAATTAATCAAATCCTCGTCAAGCAACAAATTTTAAGAAAACGATGAGAACCAATAAAAAATCCTTTGATTATCTTCTTTCAATTCATTTATTAGAACATTTTTTAAGATTTTATAATTTTAATTAATCGTTTATTATCCCTATTATCCTTACGGAGCTCCAAGAGTGGCCAAGAAAGCGTCGTTGTTTACGCAATGGAAATGAGAGAGGAAAGTGCGGCAAAGAACCTCCTTCAATGCACTTTTCTTCCTCCTCCTCATTTTGCTGTTCTAAAGAAAATACTAAGAAAAACAAAAAAAAGTTGTGTTAGAAAACAAATTATTAAAAAAGAAATAGAATATTTTACTTACTTTTCACTCAAAAATTAATTAATTTTAGCCGGGCGTTTTGGTGGCTTTTCTTCCCGATTATGCTTCGTCTTTGACAACTGTCTGTGGCAATGACGTAGTTCCAAAAGCAACCACTCTGACTGCTATTTCTTTGGCACTGTTGGTTGAGGAGGAAATGAGACGAATGCAAGTGCTAGAAAATGGCTCACGCGGTTCTTTTGAATTCTGCTGATCTTTAGAAAATCTTTAAAAAATAAAAATTTAGAATTTTCCGAATTTTCATTTAAAAAAATAGGTAAGTAAAAGTTTTATAAAGAAAATCCCAAATTTTCCATCGAATTTTCAATTAAATCTTTAAATAATAAACAATAAATTGAAAAATAGAAATTCTTTTGTAATTTTTAGCCATGTAACAAAATTTCTTTTTCATCTATTTTGTTTTTTATTTTAACTAAAAAAAATTATCTCTCTCTGTGCAAAACGATATACGATACATTCCTGCATAGAAATAAATACATTTTAGTTAATTTTTTTTGCAGAATAAAAAAACGCCCACGTCAAAGCTTTTCCCATATGGTAATAGAAGCTTTGCAAAATCACTCGAGGGTGTCATTTCAAATTTACCTATCTCGCTGTGTGATTTCTATGAGATAACTCTCTGTGCATTCGGACACAAACTTTCATCCCTGGAATGCGTAGAAAAAAATATAAATGTAGCTGTGCATGTAGGGGAGCCTGGGGTGAAGGTGGGATTTTTTTTTCTGTTAATTTGTCAATTATTTGATTTAATTCTGAGAAAAGAACTTTATATTCTTCTATTTTCTGAGGAATTTCTTTTATTCGTTAAGCAAAGATTTTTATACTGTCAGAAAATTTTATTATTCTCTCAATAATTTTATTATTCCGTTGAGGATGAATTCTATGCTGTCAGCAAAATGTTTTATTCTGCTGCGTAAAAATATTTATTCTGTCAACAAATTTCAGAGTCAGAAAATTTTATTATTTGATTTTTTCTATTGACAAAATTCTGAAGAATAAATTAATTAAATAAATTCATATTCTCTGAGAAAATTCTTTTTGTTTGGTCAGCAAATTCCTCCTATTCTATTCTGTCAATAAAATATTTTAAATTTTAAATTATTTTTGCAAGATTCTGAATAAAAAATGTCAGTAAATTCAATTCTGTTGTGAAAATATTTCTAGTCTGTCAGCAAATTCCTCAATTTGGTCAAAATAAATTTATCCTACTAACCAATAATTTAATTCTATCACATTAGTTTATTCCGTATTTTCATTTTGTCAACAAATTCTTTTATTCTGTCAGCAATTAATTTTATTCAGTCAGCAAATTCTAAGAAATGTTTTGATTTTATTTATAGAGAATTCTACAATGTCAGCAAATTATTCTTCCATTGACAAGTTCTTATAATGCGTAAATTGTATTTTTTTATTCCGTTAGCAATTTAAGTTAGACTTGTCAGGAATTTAAGTTAGACTTATCAGCAATTTAATTTAAACTTATCAGCAAATTAATTTAGACTTATCAGCAAATTAATTTAGACTTATCAGCAATTTTAAAAAATCTTTCTTTTATAAGAAAATTCTCATAGAACGAAAAATTCAATATTTCAATGAATTTTTCAATTGAAAAATCTAAAAAATAAGTGGAAAATGTAATTGATTACATTTTCTGAAAGAAAAAAATCTTTCAATTGCTCCCTAGTCTCCCCTATGAAGAAAAAGTCAATTAAAATTTTACTCTGTAAATTGTAATCGTAGCAGAACTTTTGCTTTAATTTTTTTTGCAGAATTTCCACCAGAAGTTCCTTCAAACGTCATTACTTCATGTTTCTTAATTAGTTCGGAGGTAGATCCTTCTTCCTTTAATTTCCGAGAAATCCGTGTTAATTATATAATTATTAATTAATTGTTTTATTGATTTTCACATCGATAAGTTTATTATGCGTTGAAGTAAATTATTAATTAGGATGTGCATTCATCGAGTTTATTTTCGCACAAATACCTCCCCCACAGCTAATATAATTATATACCTATATAATACATTAATTTACGCATTCATTTATGCATTTCGCATTCCTTGAATAATTGCGTGTAATTGACGTATCTCCTTTCCACATGTTAATATGCGAGCAATAATTCAATAAATTTCTCCAGAAAATCATTTATTAAATTAAAAATTTCTTTAAAGCTAAAAATCACAAAATTATTTAGTTAAACGTAAGAAAAATAATAAATTTATTGTTTTTAAGCATTTGTTTTATCTCTCCATGGAACAAACTTGTTCCTTGATGCCATCCAGTTTATCCACCCCTTGACCAATTGCCTCAACTTGGTACCCCATATGTTGCCTAATTAGCTGCATTTTCTTTAAATTCTGCACACTGTTGTCCATTGATGTCTCAGCTTGGGCAAAATTCCTCGCAGCTTGCATTAAAATCTAATTCAAACAACAAGAAACCGCCATTTTTATCCATAAAAAGTGAGTCAAAAGGACGCCAAGAAATCTAACCTCATTTGATTTTGAACCACGAACAATTTGGCGCGCAACTGATGCGGAATTGTGAACGTTCACCATAACACGATCTGCTAGTCTCCGCTTGGAGTCGCTAAAGAGATTCTTTGCACTGCTAGAAGAGGCAGATGCCATTTCTAACACCAAAAATACGAAGAAAATCACATAAAACATATGAAAGAAATGAAAAATTTCGATAAATTTTAGTTATACTTACCAAGAAAATATTAAGATTGCCAATGAGGTGGGAAAATTTGAGATTTTTACACGAAAATCACTTTTTTGGGGGGAAAACATGCAGAAGATAGTTTCCCTTTCAAAACAAAAACACCAAGAACAATTTTTGATAGAAAACAGATGATTTTTGAGAAGGGGAAATGCGCAAACGCGACTTTAGGGTTAGATGAATTTTATTTTAATGCAGAAACGTTTCTTGAAAAATTCATAAATGATTTTAAGTTGATTTTGGGTGTTTTAATATTCCACAATTTTGGGAATTTTCAAAAACTGTGGGAAACGGTAAAATTATGATGAATTATTTGTCCCGTCTTCTGAATCATTTTACCCCACAAAGTTTTAAATATTATTTCTGTGGCCGCCATATTGATTTAATGGACTAGCCTATAACCCTTAAGACAAACTTTAGTTAAGGAAAAAAATCGTTAAATCTTGATAAGAATATTTCGGAAGAAGAGGTGAATAAAACAATATGTCGCCACAAAATTAAAAAGAAATTTTTCTACTATTTTTTTTGTACTTTATCCATTTTTATTTTACAACCGCCATTTTTATTTATCGCGACAATCAACGGAATAATTGTTACAAAGATGTCAAAGCAATTTTTTCCTTGAAAACAATGTCTCATGAAGGCAGGAAAACAAGATGGATGTCTTGTTGACACGTATAAAAAACATAACCGCCATCTTGAATCTTCAAAATCAGCCAAAAAAACAAATTCAACACAATAATACATTTTATTTAAATTCCATGAACCATAAATGATTTTCTTTTACATCCAACTATTCGATGCAATGATATTCCCGGCATTTTATTGTCATCTCTCCTCACCAGTTGGCTTTGAGGAAGTTAATGAGTCCATTTGTGGATGAATCGTGAGATTTAATGGGATCCTGCGTGGCTAGTTCGGGCTCAATAGCCTTCGCGAGCTGTTTGCCCAACTCCACGCCCCACTGATCGAAGGAATTAATATCCCAAATGATGCCCTGAGTGAAGATCTTGTGCTCATAGAGAGCAATAAGGGCTCCCAGGGTGAAGGGTGTCACCTTGCGGACAACAATGCTGTTGGTGGGACGATTTCCCGTGAAGACTTTGTGTGGCAGGAGCTTGTCCAGCTTTTCTCCAGCCAGCCCAGATTGTTCGAGCTCCTTCCGGGCCTGAGCTTCAGTTTTTCCTGCCATGAGAGCTTCCGTTTGTGCCAGGAAGTTGGCCAGGAGGATTTTATGATGCACTCCACCGGCAATGGGATTGTGCGTCTGAGCGGGAGCAATAAAGTCGCAAGGAATGAGCCGAGTGCCCTGATGGATCAGCTGATAGAAGGCATGCTGACCATTTGTTCCGGGTTCACCCCAGACAATTGGTCCAGTGCCGTACGTTACCCTCTGTCCACCCTTTGTTACGCCTTTGGGAGAAAAAATGGAAGGAAGACTCATCAGCTTGATCAGACTTACTTAAAACTGATAAGAGCAAGACTCATTAGTTAGATCAGCCTTCATTGAAAACTGACAAGAGCAAGACTTATCAGTTTGATCAGACTTGCTAAAAACTAACGAGAGCTGTTAACAGAAATGAACAGGACTAAGTTCTGTTAAGAGCCGTTAGCCGAGGAGACGTTAGATCAGTTCAAACGCAACGCCTGATCTAAGGTCTCCTTGGCTGATGATCTCAGAAGAACCAAGCCCTGCGCTTAACAACAAACAAATCTGGCGTCAAATCTTCTCACTCTGGCCTCAAACTCCAAACTCATCTGCCCTTCACTCACCTTTTCCATTGCTCTCCATATCACCTTGTTGGAAGTAGGCAGCAAAACGATGCAGATACTGATCATACGGCAACAGAGCATGAGTTTCAGCACCGAAGAAGTTAGCATACCAGATGCCTAGAAGAGCCAAAATAACCGGAGCATTCTTCTCCAATGGCGCCGACTTGAAATGCTCATCCATGAAGAAGGCTCCCTCGAGGAGCTTCTCAAAGTTCTCAAATCCAACGTACAGGGCAATGGACAGCCCAATGGCAGACCAGAGAGAATACCGTCCACCCACCCAATCCCAGAAACCAAACATATTCTTCTCATCAATCCCAAATGCCTTCACCTTTTCCGTATTCGTGGATAGAGCCACAAAGTGCTTAGCCACAGCAGCTGGATCCTTTGCCTGCTCCAGAAGCCAACTCTTGGCACTTGTAGCATTCGTAATTGTCTCCTGTGTGGTGAAAGTCTTGGAAGCAATGATGAAGAGCGTTGTTTCAGCACTAACACGTCGCAATGTCTCCGCCATGTGGGTGCCATCGATGTTGGAGACAAAGTGTACGCGTAGGCCCTTATTGTAGGGCTTAAGGGCCTCAGTTACCATCAATGGGCCCAAGTCAGAGCCACCAATACCGATGTTGACAACATCAGTTATCGCCTTACCCGTGTAGCCCTTCCATGAACCAGAGATTACCTGCTCTGAGAATTCTTTCATATGTGCCAAAACAGCACGGACATCAGGCATGACATCCTTACCATCAACCAGGATGGCCTGATTGGAGCTGGAATACAGGATTCCACATTAAATCAACTCCTTGGATTATATTATTTGGTAATATGGACCATTTGACCGTAAGAAATTTGAAAGTTTTAATTATTGGAACTCCCATTAGAACTATCCTAACTTCAAAATAATTTTTGTTATCAATCCTTAACCATAAACGATTTAAATAAATTTGGTTTAAAAACTTAAAATAATCAAAAAATAAATACATGAAATTGTTTAGTATTTTTGTAGATTTTTTCTTTAACATTTTTTCAACAAAAAAAATAACAAAGTAAAATTCAAACTCCCGTCAAAACTATCCTAGGTACAAAATTATATTCATATTCAATTTAAATAAGTTTAGATCTTTACAAAACTTCAGTGAATTATTTTAAACAAAATCTTAATATAATCCAAAAAAAAAATTGTTATAATCTAATTCCCATGAAAACTATCCTAACTACAAAATAAGTTTTATTTCCGGTTTAAAGTGAATTTTGATTAACTATAAATCTTCAATCAATTCTATAAAAAAAATCTCAATTAATTAAAAATTTAGTTGACGATTAATGTATATTTTCCTGTAGTTTACTCCCAATAAAACTATCCTAACTGTAAAACTTTTTATTTTATCATTCAGTTTGGATAAATTCTAATTTATTTGTAACCTTTTTTAAAGAAAATGAAGAAAATATATATAATTAAAATGTCGAATAAAAACTCCCGTGATAACTATCCTAACTACATACCTAATAGTTTTCACATTATTTTTATATTTTTCATTTTAAATAAAATAAAATTAATTATTTGGCCGCTTTATTCTTGTTTCATGGATATTCCCATAAGTACTATCCTAACTTTAGGAAAACAATTTTTCAAATTTTTCTCGTATTCAATATTAATGAATTTTATAATAATAATTTTTATAATTTTTTTTTTAATTTTTAAAGCTCCTTTTGGTAAAAATGTTTAACAAAAAACAAACATTTAAATATATTATTCAAACTCCCGGATAAACTATCCTAACTTTGAGAATAAAATTTGTATCATTCTTTTCCATTCGCGCTTTCAACGTTCTCATACTCTTTTTGTGATAAAATTATTTGACAAATCAGAGTCCCGGTAAAACTATCCTAACTCCCATTTTTTAGTCACGAATATTTTTTTCTATTTTTACTATTTTTTTCGAATTTTTCAAAGCTGTATCAACTCACCGATTCCTCAGGGCAACATGAAGAACAGCCCTGTCTTCAGTTATGTTGATATGTTGCCCAGAAAACATTGCATTCCTCGCCTCAGTCACTTTTCTCACCTCAGCCAGCTTCAGCAGCAACTTCCATCCTGCCTCAGTGATGCGATTCTTCGAGTAATCCAGAAGGATGTCTCCATCAGCAGGAGTTGAGATTTTTAAACTTTTTAAAGGAATTTAATTTGATTTTTAATTAATTTATTAATTAATTCAAAGCACGGCATTGACCTGGAAAAGGTGTGGGGGTCACGCAATTCTTTCCCTTTCTAAAAAAAAACCGCGCGAAAGAGAGAAAAGTAGGCGATTTAACATGCAAATTGACCGTTCTTGATAAAATTGCATAAAATTGGTCGCAAATTGAACATAAATTGCGATAAAATCCTACGCTTATCACCTTTAGTAATTTTTATCAAATACGTGGCTACGATTTCGTAAGATTTAGGATTTTTACAAGATGATAAAAACATTTTATTGATTTTTTTTTAGCAGTTAAAGTTGAGTCTGTGACGTACCTGAACTTATCAAATCGACTCGAATCGTTCTCAAAGAGTTCTTTAATGTTAATTTTGGCACCGTTTTCATTGAAAAACTGCTGAATTTCCTGCCAAATGGGCTCCGAGGGAAGAAATGCTTGCGCTGACATCCTCTTGGCACAAAGAAAATTCACAGAAAAAGCTGAGAAAAGTGTGAAAATGCCGGGAAAACTCCAAGAACTGACCACAGACGGTGCACGAATTTTACTTCAATATCATTTGAATGTCAAGAACCTCAATGGACAGGTAAAGGTTCAAAGTTTCATAAAAAGAAAATTTGATGGAAATGTTTCGGGGAATTTTTCCGCATATGCAAGAAATTGATGAATTGGAGATTTCTTCGAATCTTCTTCAGGTACCTGAGTTTAGTAATATTAAACAAAAAATAAAGATGGAGACGCCTGGTTGAGTAAATTAATTTTTCAATTGGTGTTGTGATCATTCAAAAGGAATCCTTAGAATTTTAGCAAGAGCTTTCGACACTTTTATGTGTAAATTAACCTTTTTAATTCAAATTAGCCAAAAAAAAATCTTAAAGTACCTAAACGGATTCGATAAAATGTTTTTAAGCTTCTGTATGAAATTTCAAGAACTTAAAGAATATTTCTGAAATATCTTTTTTTTTGCTTGGTTTTTTCTTCTTTTATTATAGTGGATTTTAGCTTGAAATTTTTAGCTGGAAAGTCTTTTAACCCTCCGTATACTATGAGGGGTAGGTGACCTACCCCAGAGCTATACTCCGATTAATTGCGCCTTATTTCTTACAGATTTAGAACCAAGCTTCCGGAAAAAAGTTCCTTGGTTACCTTAGATTAGATGATGGTGTAAAAATTTCAGTTCAATCCGACCACTAGAAAAAAAAGTTATTAAAAAAAATTTAAGAAGAGGGAATTCCAAAATTTCTGTTACGGTCATTCGGTTCTCATTTTCATAGATTTTCTGATTCTTCCTACAAAAACAGCCACAATTTACATTTAAGTGAACAATCTATGTGCCTAAAAATTGAAAATAAGATCTTTGAGTTCATAAAACACGAGTATTTATGAAAAACTCTCATCTTGGTTGTTCAGAACGTTCAGAAGTTGTTCAGATAATTTTCTTTAACTTCTAACCTAAAATTTTTTTGAAAATATCTTAAAACTCTTAAAAATATAATTTTTGGCTATAAAAGAGACAGAAAACTTCTTAAGATGAACTAAGAAGTCAATAAAAGTTCATTTGACCAAAAGAATTTGCTTATTTTGCGAAAAATCCTGAGGTTAAGAGCAGAAAACCTGTCAAGGTGTTATTCTTCCAGTTGGTGATTTGGTAACGTAACAACGCTAAGACAGCGATGAACGTATTAGATTAAGAATTTAATTGAAACAAAAATTTTAAATGAAATTTTGAAAACTCTATGAAACTTTCAACATAATTTCAATTATTCAGGTAATTTTGTAATTTTTAAATGGGCGGTGATCAGGAATAAATCAACCTAAGGAACAAACCTACCTGGACCCCTCATATGGCAAATGAAGGGTTAAGGATTAAATCAAAGCGAAAGGAGGTAAAAATTAACCATCAGAAATGCTTTTTCTCCCCCTAAAAGGATTAAAAAGAATTAAATTCCAATAATTCTTAAAAAGGATTTATTAGCCTTTGATTGTAATTTAAACTATTAAGAAATAATAATAAAGAAATCATTTACAGTGATTCACAAAGCGAATAATAAAGTGGCGCGCCACTGACTCAATCCGCCCCTTCATTCTCCGCGGGAATGGGGATGCATTGGGCGAGGTTATATATGGCATGACGCTGGCCAGATGGGAGAGATGAGGAATAATTTTGGATTTTCAATCACTAGTCCACCCTGCTCTTCACATGCCCTGACCACGCTGCTGGTCAGGAGCTGCCCGACGATGTCTTCATATTCGGCGTCGTTTGGAGACGATTGGCGGCGGGGTGGTTGAGGGGCTGCTACTAGATTCGAGTGATGCTGAGCCCCGTGTACGTTTTGGGGCTCTCTTTGGTGGTGCCTCGACCTTTTTGTCTGCTGTGGACGCTTCGCGACTCTGACTCTGCTGCGTTTTACTCGATCCCGACGGTGGTGCTGCAACGGCCGCTGCTGGCTTCCCGGAAATCTTCGCCGTGTCCCCCTTTGGTGGTGCTGCATCCGCCTTCCGGGCAGCCTCTTCCGCATCCTGCAACTTCTTCGTGATGAGCGTGGTAAATTCATCCGGAAGGGAGAATTCCTTCTGCTCATTGGGAAAGGGAAGTGGCTCAAGTTCATCCAGTGCATCCAAGTTGTACATTGTCTTCAGGTGACTCCATATGGCCTCTGTGGACACATCGCGATCCAGTGCCTTCGACAGACGATCCGCAATGCATGTCATGAAGAAGTATTTGTTGATCCCGACCGGCTTCAACCCATCCAAGGCGAAGAACAGCTGAATCTCCATCTGGGGGCTCCACTCAATTTCCTCATTCTCAGACTTTTCCTTTATGGACATTGTCATCTCGCACCACCTTCACGCTTCAAGCATGCAATATTTATTGACGATTCCACGCCCTAAAACTGCCTTTTTCTACCTTTTTCCGCACCCTTTTGACCCTTTTTTCACAGCTTCAAAACAAATCGATCTGCCCCGCAAAAAAATATGACATTTGCAGCTGTCAACGTAGTCGATACTATCGATTAAAGATGCAAAAACCATCGATATTTAGCGATAGTATCGATAGCTTCGGTTATCGAAAACTATCGATTGGGAAATAGGACTATCGGAACAATTTTCTCTTTCTTATTATGCCGAAGAATCAGGACAGGAGGGAAAGTATTTTGGAGGTAAGAAAAGGATATTGGAAGGAAAGTTTATGAATTAAGAAAGATCTTGGGTGGAAATCTGTATACAAAACATCTTATCCGGGCAATCAAGAGTTAAATTAAAACGTAATTTTTGCTGCTATTAGTTGGTGTTCCACTTCGTGGCCAACACCAAGTATTGTAATCGTCGGAAAAACCGACCTCCTCAGATCGGGCTCAAACTTGGTATGAGCACGTTTTAGACATCCCACATTACGAAAATGGTGGTGGAAAATTTTTGATCCGGCCGGCCTGCCGGCCGGCCGTCCTGCCGGCCGGTCGCCCAAACTTTGCCTTATATCTCGAGAACGGTAAGAGATAGAGCCTTCAGGTTTGAAGTTTTCTATAGAAATGTGGGTGTAAAATTTTGTTTTTTCGCATTTTCAAAATCCAAGATGGCCGCTGTCCGCCATTTTGAAACATTGTCAACCACTTTCCTTATAGCTAGAGGTCTGAAATTTTAGTAAGTTGTAGAGCTAAGTGAGACGTTTTCATCAATAATTCATACTTGAAAATCGGTCAAGCGGTTTAGCAAATATGGCGGTCTAAAGCAAAAAGTGTTTTTTCAATATAACTCGAGAACGGCTTGACCGATTTTGACCATCTTGATATCAAATGAAAGGTATTGAGAAGCCCTACAACTGTTTAGAACATTTCAAGTTTCAAGAACATCCGCAAGAGGCGCTAAAAACAAAAACAAAAATTGCCTAACTTTAAGGGGCTATATCTCCGAACATCTGTTATAGATTTCCTTTAAATTTTGATATGTTGTAGCCTGACTCAATATCTGTCACCAGTCCGAAAATGAAGAAAATCTATGTCGCCGTTTAGAAGATATGGCCATTTGAAAAATTCTTGAATTTGAAAAGTTCTAAGAGCCATATCTCTTGAACCGCTTGTCCGATTTGGCTCATCTTAGTATCAAATTAAAGGTTTTGCAATTATCTACAACTTTCTAAAACATCATAAACCTCTAGAACAATTCCTTTAGGACGAAAAATGCGAAAAACTCTTTTTGTGAAACAAAAAACCGCCATTTTGTGTTCCAGAGGTGACCTTGAAAATCATTGAGATATATGTCAAATTATAGCTTATTTCAAGACCTGTCCAAAACTAGTCACGAAATTTCTGTAGGTGTTATAGAACTAGAGATATGACCATTTTTATGCATCAAATTGCTGAATTTCACAAAAAAATTCAACTTTGCCTACTAATATTGCTCACAAATAGTATTACAACGCATAAACAAACTTCTACACGTTGTGGAACACCAACTCTTATAACTGGACGCGTTATGATTGACTTTTCTTCTCAATTTCCTTTTTTTTCTCATAATTTTGCGAATTCTGAATTTTTTGCATACACAGTGTAACGGAAAAAAAATCAAATTTGAAATAAAGAGCCCAAAAATAGTTCATGAAGTTTGCTTCACTTTCGCGATGTGGAACGGGTGGAACTTCAGTTAACCAACTGATTCCACAGAAATGGAGCGCGTTTGAAAACACGAAGTGAAAATCGCGAATTTTCTCGCTTTTCCACGGCTTCTTCGATTAAAATAAGTTGCGTATCACTTAGAAAAATGTATAGTGTTGTGATCTTGCGTGAAATTCAAAGGTTTTCGTGTAAAAAATGGTGGAAAATGCGACAAGAAATTTTTCCAAGCCCAAGAAGTGTGTGAAGAGAATTCTTTTTCGTGTCGTGCGTGAATTGAGCGAGAAAAAAGGACTTTTTGGTCCTTTTCAGCAACAGCAGGGTGCGGAGGTATCATCAGAGGAACTCCTGGATGCTTCAAATATCCTGGACATGGCCAGCAAGTGAAAGTAATGTGCGCCAGAAGTGCTCATGGGGAGGATTTTCAACGCCGTCTTAGATCCAAGATGTCGTCATCGTGATTCGTGAAGCTGAAGACGCTGGCCTTGAGGACAAACAAATAGGCAGAAAATATCAAGGAGAGACACTTCAAGGGATGACTGGTTTGCTCTTCGGTCCTGGACAAAGACAATGGAGTAAGTTTTCAATAAAAATCTTTTAATTTTTTTTAATAAAATTCTTCAGTTTGTCAGTTAAGAAAAAAGATGAAGAAAAATTTCAAAAAATTAACCCTCCTGTTGCCATGAGAGGGTACG